>NC_058136.1:18646797-18720181 GCF_016433145.1 Gracilinanus agilis | reverse complement strand
AAGGA
The DNA here is from genome assembly GCF_016433145.1 of Gracilinanus agilis. NCBI lineage: Eukaryota > Metazoa > Chordata > Mammalia > Didelphimorphia > Didelphidae > Gracilinanus > Gracilinanus agilis. The sequence continues at coordinate 18,720,176 of NC_058136.1, read as the reverse complement.
AGGAAGGAAGGAAGGAAGGAAGGAAGGAAGGAAGGAAGGAAGGAAGGAAGGAAGGAAAGAAGGAAAGAAGGAAGGAAGGAAAGAAGGAAGAAAGAATGATATGCCCAGTAGAAGGAAAATCTGGAGTGGTGCTGTAAAAACCTAGAAAGAAGTGTCAAGGAGGCCACTAGGTGGCTCAGTGGATTGAGAGCCAGGCCTGGAGACAGGAGGTTCTGGGTTCAAATATGGCCTCAGACACTTCCCAGCAGGGTGACCCTGGTCAAGTCACAACCCCCATTGCCTAGCCCTTACCACTCATAAGCCCTGGAACTAATACACAGTACTTTTTTTCTAAGACAGAAAGTAAGGATTTTTAAAAAAGAGAATATTGAGGAGAAGGTGATTGACAGTGTCAAAGGCTATAAAGAGGTGGAAGAATGAGGACTGAGAAAAAGCTGTTGAATTTGGCAATTAAGAGATTATTGGTAACTTTGAAGAAAGCAATTTCCATGAAACGATGAGATTGGAAGCCCAATTGTAAGGGAGTAAGAAGAGAGTGAGAAGAGAGGAAGTGGAGACCCTTGTTGCACATAGCCTTCTCATAAGGATCAAGGGAGGATTTCTTGAGGATGGGGGAAACATGGGTATGTTTGTAGGCAGTATAAACAAGGAGCTGGTAGAGAAGGGGAGATGGAAGATAAGTGACAGTGGGGACGACTGAGGGCAGTTGAGTGGAGATGACAGGATGGAATGGAGTTACTTGAGCATATGGAGGGGGCAACCTTGGTACAGAGTAAGAAGCAAGGGAAGATATATGAAATGATGCAAAAGGAAGTTGGCAGAAATAGGAAGCAAATATATACAACACAAATGTCAAAACCTAAAACAGAACAATCAAAGTCAAATGCTGTGAAATGGGAGCAATCTAGCTTGGGCACAGAGAAAAGATATGAGAGGGCACTCCTCTCTTCCTCTCTTCATTTCTATGCAGATGTGGAGAACTATGAGTGTGAAACACTGTATTGAATAGCAGACTTTTTTTGAGACATTGTTAAATGTTGCTGAAGTTTTCTTTTTTTAAAATTTTGTTATAAGAGATGGCATTTTAAGGGCAGGGAGAGGGAGTTTATAATGGGAAATGTAGGTGTTATAAAAAAAATCAAATATGTATTTTTAAAAAAGAAATGTGTATCAATTATATGATAATATTGAATTTTCAGATGCTAGCCATGGACCTCTTCTAAGGATCTATACATGCTGTCTCTTTCACCACCCATCCAGTCACTTAACTATTTGCCATGGCTTCTGATCCACTCCTCCTGAAAATATTCCCTCAAGGGTCACCATACTTCTCAACTTCCAGAGCCAATGGCTTTTTCTCAAGTCAATAAGCATTCATTGTAAAAGCTCCTATTTATGAGGAAAATTATAAATATTGGAGGAGACGTGGCAAAATTGGAACACTAATGCATTGCTGGTGGAGTTGTGAACTGATCTGATCATTCTGGAAGGCAATTTGGAACTACGCCCAAAGGGCTAGAAAACTGTACATATCCTTTGATCCAGTAATACCACTACTGGGTCTGTATACCAGAGATCATTAAAAAAGGGGGAAAGGATCTACTTTTACACAAATATGCAATATGTATAGCAGCCCTTTTTGTGGAGGTAAAGAACTAGAAAATGAAGGGAGGCTGAACAGATTGTAGTATATGATGGTGATGGAATAATACTGTGCTATAAGGAATGAGCTGGAGAGACCTACATGAACTGATGCAGAGTGAAATAAGTAGAACCAGGAGAACATTGTACATAATTACAGCAATATTGTAGAATGAACATTTGTAAAAGACTTAAAACTGCTCTCCCCAATCCAGGACAACTCTTGAAGGACAAAGAATGCTCTCTACCTCCAGAAAAAGAACTTCTGGAGTCGGAATGCAGATCAATGCATATGATTTTTCACTTTAGCTTATTTTTGTTTTTACTTTGGGGTTTTGATTTTTATATGAATATTCTCTTACAATGAATAATATGGAAATACATTTTGCAAGATAATACTTATATAACCCAGATCAAATTACTTACTTTCTCAGAGAGGAGGGAGGGAAAGAAGGCAGGGAGACAATTTGGATCTTATAACTTCAGAAAACGTGTGGACAATCATATATATGTGTGTGTGTATATATATATATATATATGTATATAATTACATAAAATATGTAATTGGTAAAATAAAATCTTAAAAAAGACAAAAAGTTCCTATTACGTGCCCAGAACTGTACTAAATACCAGGTATAGAAAGAAAGGCAAAAACAGTGTCTTGGGGAACTCAATAGTTTAACCGGGGAGGGGACAGGGACAAAGAAACGACTGGGTCAAATGATTTAAAGGTAATCTAAGTGAAAAGGCTGTTTCCAGCACTGAGACAGAGCAGGAAAGGCTTCTGGTAAGGAAGCAGAGAAACCAAGAAGCAGAGATGAGGAGGGGGACCATTCCAGGTATTGAGGATGGCTAGGGAAAATAGCTAAAGCAGGCAAGTGGAATGTATCATTTAAGGAAGGAACAGCAAAAAGGCCAGTGTTACTGGATCACACAGTGGAAGGGAACAAGGTAGAACTGGAAAGGTGGGAGTGGGGCCGGATTGCGAAGGGATTTAAAAGATACAGGATTTTATATTTGATACTGGTGGTAAGGGGGAGCCACTAGAGTTTGAATGGTGTCAGGGCAGGGAGGAAGGTGACATGGCTGGACTTGAGTGTTTGTTGTTTTCTCCTTAACCTCTTTGGTAGCTCTTGAGACTATTGGCTTTTGGTCCCTTGAATACTCTCTCCTCCCTTGGCTTACAGGACATTTTGCTCTCTTGGCTTTATTTTGACGTGACCCACTCAGTTTTTTCTCCTGGATTCTAGTTCATCTTCTTGTCCCTAGACATGATTGCTTGCCCCCTACCCCAGATGCTACATCCTGAGTCCTGTCCCATTATTTCAATCAACCCATAGGTGCAGTAAGCCCCAGACATTTCCTGGCTGAGTGACCTGGGGCAAATCACTGATGTGTTTAAATTTTCATACTGTAAAACTGACTTCTAGTTTACCCTCCCATACATCCGATTAGATTGCTAATAAAATTTATTCACCTAAATTACACAAACTTTTCTTTGAATTAGGTGAGCTTCAGTCTTTTCCTACAGGTTTTTCTCTTACCAGTAAAATGACCTTCCTTTAAATACTAAAATTGCCTCTCCTTATGAATCTGTAATTTTACATTTTCTTTTAAACAGCCCATAATTCATCATAACAATTTCAGTTTCTATAAAAATCATTTAAACCATAATTTTGGGATTCACAGTTAGAGAGAGAATTTGCGTTTCAGTTATAAACTTCACCCCAAATATGGGAAGAAACCATCTCAACGACAAATTTAGTTTCATATGCTTTACAGCAAATTTCTAGTATGTCTGGTATGAGGGCTTGCTGAGCCCTTTTCAGGACTGCTCATCCTTCTTTGGTGTCCACCTGCCATCCAGCTCTCACCTGTGCTGTGGCTCCAAGAAGCTAGAGCAGGCGCAGCGGCCACACCCCTAAACCAGCTTGGCAGGTGGGCCAAACCAGGCATCCTGACTTTTGCCTTGCTGCTGGATTTCAATGATTCTGGAAGAGAGAGTGAAGCCGACAACTTTGGGCACCTAAACTAAGTCACTAAGTTATTATGCATGTGTCAAAAGACATCACTCAGTGAGGTCATTTTGGTCCTCTTCAAGTACAAAGGACAACAACCAACCAGTTTTTAGGAGTAATAAAACAATTTTATTTAAGTCCAAAGCTTACTTGTAAACAGATACAATTATCACAGAATCAATGACTTTTAACAATACTGCTCAAAAATAAATCTTTGAAGAACATGAAAGACTTTTTAGCATTTACAGAGCATAGTGAATACAAGTGTGTCTTGCAAAGCACCATCCACCGAGGGTGAAAAAAAATTTGAGGTCAGAGATCTGGAAAATTTCAAATGTATTTTTACAAAATCTGTAAACAAAGCCAAAAGGAGGGAGGAGAGATTGTTCAACAGACTGGTCAGAGGATTTAATCAATTAGAATGAATAAGCAAACTCTAAGCACTGGGGATATAAAGAAAAAGGCAAAAGAGCTTGCATTATAATGGGAGAAATGATATGTATGTATACAGGCATACAAGATCCATACAGATGGGATACAAGATAACCTGAGCAGCAAAGACACTAGTGGCTGGGGGAAGGGGGGGGTGCCTGGTGGGCTGGGAAAGGTCTCCAGAAGGAGGCTGCATTTGAACTGGATCCTGAAGGAAGCTAGGGGTTCTAAGAGGGGGAGGTGAAGGAGAACCTTCCAGGCATGGGGGACAGCCAGTGCCAAGGTAGTGTGACAACAGAAAATGGAGCAGTATGTGTGAGGAACAGTATGGCTGGACTAGAGAGAAGAGGAGAAATAAGGTGTCAGGGGCTATGAGAGGAGGTGTAACCAGTGCTAGGAAAAAGTGATCAGGGATGCAGTGTCTCAGGGCTGCCTTTCTTTTCATTAATACCCAAAGAGCAGATTTATTTACTTGCTGATTCAGTCTACTCAGAAACCTGCATCACTGAAAAGGCATGGCTAACCTTCGCTCTTTCCATGGGGGAAAGAGATTATGGGTGTGGTGGAATGTTGCGTGCACTGGTCAGCTTAGTTGGTGGCAGCTGGTTTTGCTTAAACTTTTTTTTTCTCATAAGAGAAGGCTCATTGAGAGTGAGGTACAGTGGGTAGAGGAATAGATAGATCTCGAAACAAATAATGCAAGAAAAACCAAAATCAAATCAAAGGCTTTAAAAAATGCAACAACAAATACCAGTTTATGAAATTACTGGCTATGACAATGTCCACTGACTTTTTTTAAATTTTTTTTTAAACCCTTAACTTCTGTGTATTGGCTCCTAGGTGGAAGAGTGGTAAGGGTGGGCAATGGGGGTCAAGTGACTTGCCCAGGGTCACACAGCTGGGAAGTGTCTGAGGCTGGATTTGAACCCAGGACCTCCCATCTCTAGGCCTGACTTTCAATCCACTGAGCTACCCAGCTGCCCCCTCCACTGACTTTTGAAAGTGTGGTGGCTGAGGTTAGTAGAGTTTGTCTTGTCTGTGCAAGGGGTGGGACACTACCCACTTTCATGCGAAGGTCTGGTATGTGACATGTCAGCTCTCTGAAAGAGACAAAAAAAGGCCACCTCACTCCTTCCAAGAAAACCATTATGGCTACATGGTCCCAGCTTCTGCTGGCCAAAGGATGTCAAAAGAAAATGCTATCAGCAATGCTCAGATTCTTGTAATATAAAGTTGCCTTACAGACAAGGGCAGAGATTCACACAGGTTTTATTCATTATAGAAATAAGAGCAGCAAGTTTGTCATTCATGAAAAAGTTACTTTGGAAATTCAACTGGAATCTCTTCTTGGGCATCATTAACGGCACGGGTTGGGAGGTTCTTGAAGTGTAGTTCTTCTAACAGTGTCTCAAGGCGTTGAATTAAGACTCGTTTTTTAAACCTGAAAGGAGTTATAAAGAAAGATTCTGTCAACCAGCATACAGTGATGATGTACATAACTCCATCCTAGGATGCTAAGGGGGAATGTGAATTCGACTTAAGACGTTGAATCATCACATCCTCATGTTATTGAGTCAACTGGGGCCTCACTGCTGCACAGCAATCCCTTTATTCTTCCTGAGATGATTCACAGTCCCTGAAGGGGCTTCCAAATTAATACTATAATCCTTTCCACGGATGATCTTTTTGCTTTACTGGCAAAAGCAAGGTCATCATGAGTCTCTCCTTCCTTTGGCCTATCAGAATCTTCCTCCTCCTTCAAGGCTCAACTCAGGTGGGCAACCTCTACCAAGAAGTCTTCTCTAACCTCTTATTTATTGGAATTTTCTCCTCCTTCAATTTTGTATTTCTTTATGTGCATACAAGATTCTATGCAGATGTCATATGTTTTCCCCTGTCAGCTCCAAATTGATGATTCTATGATCTAAAATAAGGAAACGGGTTTTCCTTATGTTTGGGGCAGAAGACTACTCAGGTTAACTCAGGTTACCATATATACTATATTTGGACATTGAATTGAATCTGTACCATCTGGAGGTCAAACTCTGAAATGGACTCTTCTGAAGCCATATCTACTGGTCATTGTTTTTCTTATAATATGCCAGAAAATCTTCCTTATTCTGGTTGGCAGAAAAATGAGACTATCTCATAGTTGCCATATTGGTATAAATAGACATCCTGGGTTCCCTCCCAAGTCATATATGGTTTCTATAAAGCCTGAATGTGGCTTACAATCAGGGTTATTTGTCAACATAGTCAACCAATGAGCAAACATTTACTAAGCATCTACTATATACCAAGCACTGGGGATACAATAACCAAAGGAAAGGATCTCCAGCCTCAAGGAGCTTGTCTCCATAGACTTTCAGAGGGCTCTCTTTCCAGGGATGTAGTCTATCATCCAATGAGCAGAATGTCCCATCCCTCTAACATAAATTAACATTCTTGTTACAAATCTCACAAGGCTTTCCCAGCACTCTTTAAAGAGAGCTTGATGGAGTAGAAAGAATGTCAGACTTGGAAGACTTGAGTCTGAATCCTGGCTTTGCCATCCCCAAAGGCTCCCTAGCCATCATTAACCATGTGACCCTGGGCAAATGACACAGCCTCTACTCATAGGTAAATCAGGGATACTATTGTTGATATCATATTGCTTGTCTTCTCAAAGAGGCCCAGAGTCAGGAGGACCTGGGTTAAAATCTGCTTCAGATACTTCCTAGGTGTGTGACCTTGGGCAAGTCACTTAACCCTGATTGCCTAGGTCTTGCTGCTTTTCTCTCTTAGAACTGATACTAAGACAGAAGGTAAGGGTTTAAAAAGAATGTAACTGGGAAATATTTGACAAAATCAATACAAATACATTAAAAACAAAACCAAGATTACTACCCATCTTACAAGGCTATTGTGAAGAAAAGACATTTTAAACCACAAGTATAAGCTTTTCTGACTCTGCTATTAGCATCAGCTTATAGAACCAGAAAGTAAAGCTTACAAAGAAATTTATTAGTAATTGAGAGGCTTGACAAGGAACCAAGTAGGTAGCTCAGGGGATAGATTACTGGGTCTGGGGTAAGGAACACCTGAATTCAAATCTGGCCTCAGACACTAACTAGCTGTGCAACCCTGGGCAAATCATTGAACCTCTGTTTGCCTTAATCCACTGGAGAAGGAAATGGCAAGCCATTTCTTTATCTTGGTGAAGAAAACTCCATGAATTGTATTGATATGCTCTGGCCCTTGGGGTCCTGCAGAGTCGGGGAAATACTGAACCATAACAGGATTGATATAGCACTTTAAAATTTGCAAAGGGCTTTACTTAATGTTATTTGCTTTGATTCTCACAGTGCTGTGAGGTAGATCCTATTATTACTATTGCCATTATCCAGAAAGGAGAAACTGCTGATCATTTTCCTGTCTTCCACCATTGGTCCCAAGACTTTGGTGGTCAAGGGCATTTTCTAGAAGGGGTCCTTCCTGCCTCCTGCTGTTTTCATGATCTCTAGAGCCCATGATTGTAGCTGGGGTACTGTGGAGTTTGGCAAATTCCTGGATGGCATTCAGCCATCAGAGATAGCACCAACTAGTTGTGATACTAGATCCTAGGTAAGAGCCCAAAGGGCCCTTCATCATTTTCTAGGCCAGCAGATTCATTTTATAGAGGAGGAAACAGAGGTCTAGAGAGGGGAAAGAACCTGCTCAAAGTCAGTGAATAAATGACAGAGATGGGACATGATCATGTGCGGGTGCACTCCAAATCGAGTTGGATTTTTACCAGGCCAAGCTTCCTTTCAGACTCCTGCACACCAACTAGGTGGTAAGGGAAAGCAAGATGGAGGTGGAGTTAAAAGCCATCAACCCTCCCTGCCCCCACCCTGCACCCTGGCCCACCCTCGGCCTGAACAGCCTGAGCATCTCTGCTCAATACAAACCTTGCTGCCTCCTTGATTGCAACAAAAATCAAACGTTTCTGGATTTCCGCAGATCCATGTACTTTTTCAAGCACAGCGAAGATCTTCTCGTAATCTGAAGATATTAAAAACAGTGTTTTCTGCATGTTTTTTTTTTCTTAAAGCACTGAAACTGTTGTTGAATTCAAGAAAAGAAAACCAGAGCTAAGGAAAAGCTGGGAGCTAAGCTCACAGCAGGGGCAGTATCTGGGCAGACCTCCTTTTGTTCGCCTTCTAGCTAAAGAGCTTTCAGATGTCGGGAGCACCTCCCTCTCCCGGGGTTCCAGTGAGGGTGGAATGAGATAACATTTGGAAAGGGCTTTGAAAATGTTTAAAGCAACAACAACAACAACAGCAACAGCAGCAGCAGCAGCAACAACAACAACAACAAAAAAGAACGCCCTGGCCAAACCAAAACCAAAACCAAATTAAAAAAAAACCCTATCTCTATCCAGACTAGCTTGACACAGCTTCTGGTGGTGGTGGTTGTTCTTCTTCTCCTTATGGACAGTGAGGTGCTGGGTCTGGAGTCAAGAAGTCTGGAGTTGGAATCTGACCTTCGACACTTACTAGCCCTGTGACCCTGGGCCAATCACTTTACCAGTCCATCTTAGCTTCCTCATCTACAAAATGTGAATCACTATAGCACCTACCTCCTAGGGTTATAGTGAGGATGAAAAGAAATAATCATTATAAAGCACTTAGCATAAAGCTTGGCACATAGTAAGCTCTATATATAAATGCCAGCTTTTATCAGATGTTCTTTTTCCTTCAATAAAACTCTGTCCCAATAAACAAAATTGTTCCAAAATGCACAATGTGCATATTCCACATGCAAATATAGGAGAGATCTGTGACTTCCCCAGAGTAGGGCTTTCTCTTCCCAATCACAGATTGTAACATAAGTTGGCAACAGGTACCGGAGTTTGCTTGAAGTATACACCTAGAATTACAGGGCTCGGTAAGCTTCAGAAACCAAATTTGAATTCAGGTCAACCTGAGTCCAAGCCCAGCACTCCATCTGCTACATCATGCTTCTTCTATACTTTCTATTTACTCAAAAGACATACATGCCAGTATTGATAGGTACATCTTCAAAAATTCACTTCCCTGCTTGCCATTAGGGATTACAGTGTTATTATTATTACTACGACGACGACTACTACTACTTTTTGCAACTGATAAAGAGCCTGGGCTCATGGTATGAGATCTCTTTTGGGGATTTGACAATCAAGAACCACTCAGAGTAAATAAGTGGCATTACAACTTGTCAAAGGAGATGAACAGTTTTCAAACAAGAGATGCAAATCATCAATAACCTACAAAAATGACCGCCGCACTAAGATCAATGGAATAAAACCCTGAAGAGTCACTTCATATCCAGCAAATTGGCAAAGATGATAAAAGATTATTAGAGAGGCTGTGGGAAAACAGGTACAAAAATATACTACTGGTAAGACCATGGATTGGTGTGTCCTTTCTGGAAGACAATTTGGCTGTTAATATTTTTGTACAATTTTTTTTCCTTATTATCTTTTTGGGGTACAAACTCAACAGTGGTATGGCTGGGTCAAAGGGCAGGCAGTCTTTTAAAGCCCTTTGAGCATAGTTCCAAATTGCCTTCCAGAATGGTTGGATCAGTTCACAACTCCACCAGCAGTGCATTAATGTCCCAATTTTGCCACATCCCCTCCAACATTTATCACTTTCCTTTGCTATCATTTTAGCCAATCTGCTAGGTGTGTGAGGTGATACCTCAGAGTTGCTTTGATTTGCATTTCTCTAATTATAAGAGATTTAGAACACTTTTCATGTGTTTATTGATAGTTTTGATTTCTTTGCCTGAAAATTGCTTATTCATGTCCCTTGCCCTTTATCAATTGGGGAATGGCTTGCTCTTTTGTACAACTGACTTAGCTCCTTATAAATTTGAGTAATTAGACCTTTGTCCGAGGTTTTTGTTATAAAGATTTTTTCCCAATTTGTTGCTTCTCTTCTAATTTTGGTTGCATTGGTTTTGTTTGTACAAAACCTTTTTAATTTAATGTAATCAAAATTATTTATTTTACATTTTGTAATATTCTCTATCTCTTGCTTGGTCTTAAAATCTTTCCTTTCCCATAGATCTGACTGGTAAAATATTCTATGTTCACCTAATTTACTTAGAGTTTCCTTCTTTATATTTAAGTCATTTACCCATTCTGAATTTATCTTGGTGTAGGGTATGAGTTGTTGATCTAAACCTAATTTTCCCCCCAATTTTCCTCTTTTCCAATTTTCCCAGCAGTTTTTGTCAAATAGTGGGTTTTTGTCTCAAAAGCTGGGCTCTGGGTTTATCATATACTGTCTTGCTGAGGTCATTTACCCCTAGTCTATTCCATTGATCCACCCTTCTGTCTCTTAGCCAGTACCACATTGTTTTGATGACCGCTGCTTTATAGTACAATTTAAGATCTGGTACTGCTAGGCCACCTTCCTTCACATTTTTTTTCATTAGTTACCTTGATATTCTTGATCTTTTGTTGGAAGACAATTTGGAAGGAGGCCAGAAAAGCTATCAAACTATTCCTACCCTTTGATTCAAGTAATTCCACCACTGGACCCATGGCCCATGGAGGTCAAGTGGTAAAGTTGCCACATATACCAAAATATGGAGATCACCTCTCTTTTTCTGTGGTAACAAAGAACTAGAAACAAAGTAGGCATTCATCAAGTGAGAATATCTGAAGTGACTGGGAAATATGAAGGTAACAGGTCCTATTGTTCTATAAGAAATTATGAAAATGAAGAATTCAGAGAAATAGGAGAAGGCTTGTATGAAGTCAAGTCTAGGGAAGAAAGCAGAAGAATGATACACATAAAAACTTCAATAATAGAAAGGACAATAAAAGGCATCTGAACCCAGATTAAATGCAATGACCAACATTGGTTCCGGAGGGCAGATGATGAAACACACTTCCCTCCTTTTGACAGTAGTGGGGGGCTACGGGTGCAGAATGTCACACAGGCTGTCAGACGTGGTCATTGTGTTGCTTTGGTTTACCTGTTTTTCTTTTTTTTTAAAAGGGGGAGTTCTATTGGTAGGGTGGGAGAGGAATATATGGGGAAGTGGCTGTGATGTTTGAAAAAAAGGGGGAGCTCTGGGAGAGGAACTCAGTGCTAGTAAGAGACCACACCTTGTCAAAGGATATGAACAGTTAAGAGAAGATCACAATCACACACACACACACACACACACACAATGATTGAAATCATCTATTGTCGTCATTGTCAAGTTTCCAACTCTTTGTGAAACCTGTGGACCATATTGTCCATGGGGTTTTCTTGGCAAAATACGGGAGCAGTTTGTCATTTCCTTCTCTAGTGGATTAAGGCAGATAGCAGTGAAATGGCTTGTCCAGGGTTACGCATAAATCTCTAAGGCCTGATTTGAACTCAGGTCTTCCTGACTCTATAAGTGTTCTATCCACTGAGATGCAAAATGCAAATTGAGATGAGATGACTCTGAGCTATCTCACACTTATCAAATTGGCAAAGATAATAAAAGAAGGAAATAATCAATGTTGGAGAGGCTGTGGGTTAAGATAGGCACATTAATGTGGTCAGTGGGGCCCTGAACTGGTCTGGCTCTTCTGGAAAATAATCTGGATTTATGTAAGAAAAGTGACAAAGCTGTTCATACCCTTTGACCCAGTACTCCCATTACTGGGCATGTACCCCAAGGAGGTCAATGACAGAAATATCCTTTATGTACCAAAGTATTCATGGCAGTCCTTTTGTAGAAGCAAAAAGCTGTCAACAAATCATGTGCTCACCAATTGGTGGAATAACTGAACAAACTATGGTACATGAATCTGATAGAATATTACTGTGCCATGAGAAAATGATGAATATGAAGAATTCAGAAAAACATGGGAAGATCTATAAGTGATAGGAAATGAAGTTAAGTAGAGCCAGGAGAACAAAATACACAAGGACTACAATGACAGAAAGGAAAGACAACACAATTCAGATCAAATACAATGACCAACGTTGACTCCAGATGACTGATGTTAAAACACACTTCCTTCCTCTCTCTTAAGGAATGGTAAGCTGTAAGAGTAGAATGTTATATGTTTTGTCAGTCACAGTTGCTGTATCAGATGGTCTTGCTTAACAGAGATATAAGCAATGCAAAGAAGAACCATCCAAAGATGGGTTCAAAACGCGACTATAGCAAATGACAAGTTTTTTCCCTCATGGCAGCTAAAGGCCCTCTGTTATTGTGCCGACAGAATCTTTAAATACTTACTTCTTCCAGGCTTTCGCACCTCCTTCAGTATTTGAACTTTGTAACTAGCTTCACTTTCCTCTGGTACGTTGTTCAGTGAATTGGACCCAGATGGCAAAGATGACTGTGCTGCTTCTTCTCTTTGGTCATGTGAGGAGTGATTGCAATTTCCAGGGCCTCTATCAACTGTGTTATCACTAGCTGTGTAGACTAAACCACCACTCAAGTTATTCAACTCGCTGAGCAGGGCATCCAAATCATTTCTCAGAACGCTAGCTTGATCCGTAGTTTCAACTGACTGTGATGGTGAACGAACTGGACGCTGATCATCATCCAACCTTTCTTCATTGCTTTCTTGGCCTACACTTGTGTCTGGAAATCATATTAAGATATGGAAATGAGAGGATTCATTGGGACACAAGGTTTGGCTCCACATTTAGGCGCAAATTACCACCAGTTATTACTTTGTTCAAAAGCAAGAGGATAAAAATGAAACCAGCCAATTAACTGAAGCGACTATAATGCAAAAACCTCCTAACAAATGTAACTCACATTCAAGAAGATGACCCTAACCACCTTTTTCCTTCGCACAATAAACACCTATAGGAAATGGTATGGTTAAGTATCTGATCTATTGGCTTCATGTCCAATCCTGTTCATTGTTTAAGCTCAGGAAAAATGTGGCTCTGCACTAGTCTGCCTCAGAGTGTGTTGACTTCTCCAATGTAAACAGAAAGTGTCAGAGGCTTGTTGCTTATGCCAAAAGATTATACTAAGAAATTCGGAAAAAGGAGAAAACAATGGTGTCTATAGGACATATGGCCGGAGGCCAGGAGTGTAAGAGAAACTTGTTGACAAAGCACCCAGCAACTTCAGAAAAGGCGATCTTAGCACATTCTAAAGAAGGATGCCTATTCATCTGAGGATTTGGGCAAACTGTAACAGAGAACAAGAACAAAATAATCACAAGGAAGAATCATCATTACCACCAAGACATAAAGCGGTGAACGGCACTTGAAAGACATCAGCAAAGGCGATACAGACTACTGCTAACGACTATGCAACGAGTACGGAAGTACAACTTAAGCAGGACACATCCAGCACTGATGACCAGGTGATGGATGAGGGAAGAGCAACATCATGGGGATGAAAGGATTGAGGAATACAGAACATAAGGGACCTCAGAGACCATCTAGGCCAAACGAACGTCTCATTTTACAGACAAGGAAACTAAAGACTGAGGAGGTGAAGTGATTTATCCAGGATCACAGCAGTAGTAAGCGACAGACTGAAGATTTTGCACACATGCGCGTATGTGTTTGTGAGTAGGTATATACACATATATCTTTATGTATACATATACATCTATACATCTTTGTATATACACACATACACATATATGATTACACATGTAAAAGCATAAACGCGTAAAGCTCTATGTTCAGATCGGCACCTTGAAAGCATTCTAAGCAAAGGGACTAAGCAATATATACTTACTGAATGAATACAAGGGTGGACTTGAGCTATGCTAGAGCCACAAGTTCACGATTCCCATAAGCTACTTGCCAGAGCTAAGTGAAATTGATACATGAATAAGTGTACTTGGCCATCTCCTGGACACTCTGCAGCTCAGGAAGGCCAACATGAGAAGAGAAGTTCCGAAGCAACAACAATTGGCTAACAATTTTCAAGTCTAGTTCTTCTGGAAGGCTCGAGGAAAACCGTCATCAGTTCAGAACCATGAACTATACCTTTGTATAATGGGGTGGGGTTTTTGAAGCTTGAAGATGACACCGTCGAGGAGGTTGATGGCAGTTCCTTTCCACTGGTGGTTGCACTTTGTTGCTTCTTTGATAGAGGAGTTGGGGACAAGCTTCGATTTTTCTTCTGGGATCCCAGAGGGTAAAGTTCTCCACAGCACTTAACTTTGAGTGGAGGCCCTATCATAAACTCATCAGCTTCATCAATCATCATCCCCTAAAAAGCACCAACAAATGAATTCCAATAGGAAACAAAAATAAAACGACACATAATGCGATGCAACACACTGCCCAAGCCATCGCATCTGGGTTTTATATTTTGCCTCTTTTTGTGAAGCTCCATTTGAAAGTATTATGGAACTGAGCTCCAATGATTTTGCTCACATGTGTCTCAACTTGAGCTAAGTATGGCAGCAGGATTTTCATATGTGAATCTGGAATATGATAAACACTTGCTTATCTATGATCAGTTTCAATCCTGGGCCAGCTTCTCTCCATTGCCAAACAGAACTATGCCCAGGGAAAGGCAGACTAGTTTGACCATTCATCTAAACTAAATAAGGGAGAACATGAATTTGTTGCAAAATACATAGAGAGGACAATCAAAAGCCACATGCCTTTGAGAATGAAATATATTCCAGTTAACCCCCAATTTTTAAAATCAGAATTAATCGAGAACTATCTCTTTTAAGTAGCATATCCTTGTTTTAATCCTCAGGGTGAACTATTATCCCCAAATGCATCAGTAACCTCTCCTGGCTTATAAAATATAAGCTAATCAATGTAATTTGACTATGCTGATTCAAGGTTTCAAGGTCACAATAAAGAAGGTCAGGAATCACAGTATAAATCTTTATTTTATTTTTTTAAAAACCTTTGCCTTCTGTCTTAGAATCAATACGATGTATTGGTTCCAAGGCAGAAGAGTGGTAAGGGCTAGGCAATGAAGGTGAAGTGACTTGCCCAGGGTCACACAGCTGGGAAGTGTCTGAGGCCAAATTGGAACCCAGGACCTCTCATCTCTGGGCCTGGCTCTCAATCCACTGAGGTACTTAGTTGCCCCTTGGTATTGATCTTTTGATGTAGATGATGGTCAAACTCCTCTACCTGGTGTGAGGCCCTCTTAAGGTTGATAGAGCCCTATCTAAATTAATTCCTTCTTTCTTTCCTCTCTTTTGTTGAAAGTCATTGATTTAAATGCCAATCATTGCTGAATTAAGTTGAACTGTGCTGATTCTTTGATATTTTGACAGATCTGTGATTTCATCATTGTGAGCTCTTCTTTCCATGGTGCCAATTATACCCTGCCCATACCTTCTCAGTCTGTGCCACTCCTGTCCATTTCTTTCCATCACAATCCACCCCAGAGGATCTGCCCAACTTGTTAGGGTCCTTCCTCTAGCTCTCTAGCCATTGCAAAGGCATCAGTAGAGCATGTGGGGTTTCCACTGGTTAACCCTAACTCTTCCAACATGAATAGTCAACTTCCTTTTCTGGTCACGGTTCTGATTTTCTTTATACAATTTCTCTCAAGCAATTGGTGGATAATATTGTGGCCTATTCCTATCCACCATGTACCACCCCATTGCTTTTTGGATGACCCTCAGGTTTAATTCTTCAGAAACTGGCATACTGACTCATAGTCACATAGCACCAGTAGAATATTGATGTTAAAAAGCCTGAGGTCATTAAAAGAACGGTGCAGTTTCCTAAAGGCCATCCAGCTTGCTCTCTTCCTCTTCATTTCTAGGCCAAGCCCATTGTCCATTGGTAGTGTTTATCCCTAAATATTTATGCTGATGGATGAACTCTGTGGGCTGTCCATCCACTGTCCATCACAGTCTGGACCACAGACATTTTTCGGCCCCCTGATTTTTCTTGTATCAAGTTAGGGCAAGCTGTTCTAAATCTTATGAGATTTTGAAATACGTTGGAAGAGTATCCTTAGGGCAGTGCCTTGCACTTTCGAACTGAACTTTTTAAGTCAATAAACAAACACAACAGTATCTTATATTCTCTACGCCTTTCAGTCAATGATGTGGCCATAAAGATGCAGTTTGCTATAGAACATCCCTCAAGAAAGAACCTTCCTCTCCTTCCAAACATATTTCATATAACCCCGCTCCATACACTTAATGCTTCAGCCAAACCTGCTTACTCTGTCCTAAATTGTACTAAGCTATTAGATAGCCCTTTTCTAAGAAGGCTTCTGGATCTTATGTGGAGTGGCAACAATTTTCCAACGGGTCCTCACATGCTACTTTGCTGAGCAACTCTCAGTGCCCCAAGCAACTTTTGGAAACCATAAGTAAGTTCACCTGAATTTGGAGAAGATATTTCCGTACAAGAATTCCCTACCCCAAACAAAATCACAGGTCTTAGATCCAAATAAAAGAACTAAAACCATACATATTTCAAGTTAATTGCGCCTCGGTTTAGTCTCCATCCTGCCCACTAAAGCTCAAGCTCTGTGAAGGCAGAGTGTGTCTTAGGGAGAATTTCGATCTCCCGAAGGGCCTAGCACAATATTGTACACAAAGAAGCTACACAGTCTATATGGTGAAGGATAGGTAGTTGTTCTGTACGTCTAGGCCATAAGGTCCAGGAACCAATTCCTCGAGTCCATAAACAAGGAATATGCATTTCTATTTTAAAAATGCATGTAGATGCAGTTATGAGTGCATAAATGCAAATTCATTTAGAAGCATTAGTGAAATCACAGTAGTGTTCTGTTCATTACAGACCACTGGATCCTAATGGTAAAATAGTACCATAGGACTGTAGTAGAATGAGGGAGTTATATTCGGTTTTCTGAGGACCTGTTAAAAAAAGGGTTCTCATACTTGAAAAGGTTGGGAACAACTCGGGGAGGAGACTAAGCTGAAACTACGAATTCCTGGGCAGACCAGAGAGATTGCTTTGGGGAATTAATTCCCATTCTCAGTATTTTTATTTGGCATTTCTTCTTTCAGAAAAGTTGGGTGCAAGGGTGGGAAAATGCCAATTGAGAGTTTTGAATACTTGGAATCCAATTAAATGAGGTTTTATTATGGAATAGACCATCAGTTGTTTGGGATGATTCATACCCCCGGAGCACTTTATCAGCACAAATAAAAATATTATAGCCAACAAAAACAATGATAAATAGCGGCATTTGTATGCCTTTTTCCTTTCTCCTTCCAACTTCCTTTCTCCGATGCAAAAATTGTCTCTAACAGGACCATTCATTCCCTATGGTAATTCATGTTTCAGAGTTCCATTTCTTCAAGACCACCCAGCCAACACCAAGAATGGCAATGCTTTGCAATAAACGAATTGATAGCAGTGAACAGGAAACAACATAATCTCCCTCCCTCCCATCTCCAATCAGGGTCTTCTTTCGGCAGAAAACTAAGAGTGGTTCAGAGGTCATTTCTAACCCTCGGAAAGTAAGATGGACAAGTTCTGACATCTGAGGATCTCATCAAGAAAGATGATATGAAGTATCTGTTTGGGTAAAGATAGAGCTGCTTCTCCTACCTTCTTAACCTGCTTGAAAGGATTCCCAAATGTGTGAAGTCTTTTTGGTTGGTCTGAATCAATCTCCCGAAGTGGGGGAGGCATCGTCTTCAAATATTCCTGGTAGTTGCCCATTTGTGTAATTGGAATACTGTGAGAGAAATCTGTGAGGGTATGGAAAAAACCAAGGCCATCAGCAGCAGGAGCAGTACATCTAGCCCAACTGAACAAGAATCCTGTCCCCACAGTGGCCACTCTGAAAATGAAGAAATTGTCAAAATCTTGTTTGGGCAGCCGGGTGGCTCAGAGGATTGAGAGTCAGGCCTAGAGACTGGAGGTCCTGTGTTCAAGATCTTGTTCTCCTTCAATGAACTTATGCAAAGTGAAATCAGCAGAACCAGAAGCACATTGTACATAGAAAGGAAAAATCCAGTGTAATAGACCTTGCTATTAGTAGCAATGCAACAAGCCAGGACACTCCTGAAGGACTTATGTAAAAGAGTGCTATCCACGATGAGAGAAAGAACTGTGGGAGTAGAAATGCAAAAGCAGAACATATGACATCACTTATCACATGTCTATATGGGGATATGATTTGGGGTTTAGGCTTTAAAAGATGGCTCTATAGCAAAAATGAATAATATGGAAATAGGTATCCAGCGACAACATTTGTACAACCCAGTGGAATTGCTTGTCGACTCTGGGAGAGAGGAGGGAAGAGGGGAGGGAAAGAACATGAATCATGGAAACATGGAAAAATATTCTAAAAAATAAATAAATAAGAATTTTAAAAAATCCTGTTCTCACTGTCCATTTACCTTCATTTTGTCCAACAACATTTGTGTGGGTGTTCAGCAGGTTGGCTCTCATTCTGGTTAATTGGTCTAAAAGACAGCTCCGAGGAATGTCAAAAGGATTCTTGTACAGGTGAAGCTTTGCCTCCTGTTTTAACCAAATTGGGAAGAACACCAATTAGAGTGGATGCTTTTGAACAAAAAATAAACACTATTGTGTTAAAATGATTAAGTATGATTTAATATGGAGGAGGAAATTGCTGCTCTCTGGCCTTCCTCTGAAACTTCCCAGATGGTCTTCACTATGGTATGAGGAAGGATTTGGAGAAACCAAGAAGGCTTGTATGAACTGATGCAGAACAAAATATGTGGGAACAGAACATGGTGAATGATGTCAAAGAATGAAAATGGAAGTATCATTAAAAATAAGTCTGAGGATAGGGACAGCTGGGTGGCTCAGTGGATTGAGAATCAGGCCTAGAGAAGGGAAGACCTAGGTTCAAATTTGGCTTTTGACACTTCCCAGCTGTGTGACCCTGGGCAAATCCCTTAACCTCCATTGCCTAGCCCTTATTATTCTTCTGCCTTAGAACCATTATACAGTATTGATTCTAAGACGGAAGGTAAGAGTTAAAAAAAAATAAGTCTGAAGAGATGAAAACTGGCAATGGTCCAGGAGAACAGAAAACTCATTGAAACACTGCCAAACTTGGAATTATTAGACCTGAGTTTAAATACTAGCTCTGAGCCTCAGTTGCCTCCTCTTCTCTTTTTTAAAAAAACCCTTACCTTCAGTCTCAATTCTAATGTATAAGAGAGGCAAGGACTAGATAATTGAGGTTAAGTGACTTGCCCAGAGTCACAAAGCCGAAAGTGTCTGAGGCCAGATTTGAATCCAGGTCATCCTGTCTCCAGGCCTGGTGCTCTATCCACTGCGCTACCTAGATGCCCCAGTTTCCTCCTCTTTAAAATGAGATTGGGCCAGATGATTTCTATGGCCCCTTCTAGCTCTAGAATGGTGATCCTACTTCCCTATTCTAGGCAGAGTGGTGGAGAATTCTAGGTCCTAATGTTGTATACGTTGTCAGACAAGATCATTGGGTCTCTTTAACTTCTTGTTCAGGTAGTTTCCCTTTTTAACAAGGGACAGCTTGATTCCAGGTGGTGGGAAAGGACAGTTTATTTCCAGAAGAAATGTTGATAAAAGGCATTAATGAAATTTATTTTTTTAAAGAAGTCCAACTGTTGAGAAAATCCCCTTTTCCAAACAAATCACCAAGAACACTCAATATCTAACTTTATTGCAGTTTCTAATTAGGACTTTCAAAGTAGATGCCAAAAAGTTTTCTGTAAGATAGGATTCTTGCTATTCCAAATCTCAGGTTCACGCCTTCAAGCCAGCACCCTTTCCTAAACACCCCCATGTCTGAAGCATCACCATCCTGTTTTTGCTTCGGCATTCTCCTCATTGTCCTTCGACCTACGGTGCCAAATCATACCCTTTCTACCTCCACCCCATCTCTCCACTACAACCCTTTCTGTCCATTCTTAGCCACCACCTTAGCTCAAGCTCTCATCATCTCTCACCTAAACTACTGCGACAGCCTCCATGCTCGTTTCCAGGTCTCTAGTCTTTCCCCTCTCTCATTTATCTTCCACACACACGCCAAAGCAAATTAAACCCAGAATTGGATCTGAGGATGTCATACTCCTACTCCACCAAGTCCTGGGGCTCCCTGTTGTGTCTAAGAGCAAATACAAACTGGCTTCTTCCTATCTTTCCAGCCTCAGCGGACGTTACTGTCCCCCTTTTTTTCCATTAATAAATGTTTAGTGATGGCTTCATTTTACAAAGCATCAAAACATCTATTTTTTCTCCTTTTTAAAAAAATTTTATTTAATTGATTAATGAAGAAAAAAATTTACTCTCCCTTTTATACTCTGCAATATAGCCAAAATGGCCTATTCTCTGCTACTCACACACATTCCCTCCATGTCCTGTCTCTGTGCCTTTTCCATTGCCTGGAATCCTCTCTCTCCTGATCTGACTTGTAGACCCTCTCAGCCACAATCTGCTGCATGAAGCTGATTCCCCTCCCCAAACTGTAGTGGCTTCTCTCTCAAACTGCCCTGTCTTGAACTATACATTTCTGCTCCATAGTTCAGGCTTTTTTGGGGTCTCCCTTCCTGTAATACAAGCCCTTGAAAGCAGGATTGTTTCACTCTTTTTTTTTAACCCTTACCTTCCGTCTTGGAGTCAATACTGTGTATTGGCTCTAAGGCAGAAGAGTGGTAAGGGCTAGGCAATGGGGGTTAAGTGACTTGCCCAGGGTCACACAGCTGGGAAGTGTCTGAGGCCAGATTTGAACTCAGGACATCCCGTCTCTAGGCCTGGTTCTCAATCCACTGAGCTAACCAGCTGCCTTCTGTTTCACTCTTTGTACTTGCATTGCTAGTGCCTGGTGGATAATGGCCATTTAGAAATGCTGGGTGACTGCTTGTTGGGATTAGTTCACCTTCTTTGGAAGTGCTATCTCGAACTCAGATGGTTCTTTTCCATTCAATTCCATCAGGCTAACTCTAGCTGAAGCTTGCCCTGAGACTCCAGGCAGCATGGAGGGGTCAAGGTCAAAATTCGAAACCATAGGGTAGTCGATAGAGATGGTTTTCACTTTGATTCCATTCTCCTGGGGTGGCTTCTTCCCCACCAATGCGTTCCTTCTCTCTGACTCAATTTTGCTCTAAAAGAAAAGCAGACATGTTGCACATGAAAATAGCACTACTTTATCTTTGTTTAGTCAACAATATGTAAAAGGAGGCCCTCCCACTTCCTTTCCCCTTCCACATCATCCTTATTATCCCAAATGGTTGAAACAACAGATAATCCTGTGTTTCTACTAAGGCAACCATTTCTCTCTATGCTTGCAACAACAATCAAGTGTAATGAACAACAATCCAGAATTCAAGAAGATGAGTTCTCCTGACTCCAAGCCTAGGGTGCTATCTACCATGTCACCTAGCTGCCCCTTTTACAATGTACTCTGTTTCTTTGAAAACAACTTAAATTCGGGGGCAGCTGGGTAGCTCAGTGGACTGAGAGCCAGACCTAGAGACATGGGGGTGGGGGTGGGTCCTGGGTTCAAATCTGACCTCAGACACTTCCTAGCTGGGTGACTCTGGGCAAGTCACTTGACCCCCATTGCCTAGCCCTTACCACTCTTCTGACTTAGAACCAGTACACAGTATTGATTCTAAGATGGAAGGTCAGGGTTTAAAAAAAAAAGAATAAAGAAAACAACTTAAATTCAACAGAATCTTTCAGAACCAAGAAAGAAAGATTTAAGACTTCTTTAGATGACTAGATTTAAAATGATGGCAAAACATCACTCTCTATACATATAATATCATTCAGCTGTTTCAGTTATGATTCTTCGTGACTCCATCTGGGGTTGTCTCAGCACAGACACTGAAGTGGTTTGCTGTTTTCTTCTCCAGCTCATTATATAGGTGAGGAAATTGAAGCAACAGGATGAAGTGACTTGCTCAAGGTCACATATCTACTGGGGGCGGGGAGGGGAAGGGGTTGAAAATTCCACACCCCAAAGCCAGGTGCTTAGAATGGACCAAAATAAAACTGAAAAAGGGAAGTCCTGAGACAGAGAGAAGCTAAATCTAAGGGGAGGAAAAACCATGGCCCACCAGAGCAGTTTTGCCAAGTCTCTGACCATCTTAGAGAACATGGCAGAGCTATCAGACTAGTGGTTCAGACAACCCAGCAAGATAAGAGAGGAATAGATGTTAGCACACCGCACTGACAAATTCCCAAGTGTATTTTAAGGGAAAATGATAATCTCACTGTCAGTAACCCAGAAGGTAGAGGTACATCCATATTTACAAAATTACATTTAGCTTGATGAATAAAGAAAGACACTTCTAAGGGCTAAGCCTTTTTTCATTGACACTGACAATTTTCAAAATTAAAATTAAAGCAAAAAATACTACCTGTTGGCTGAGTTTTTTAAGGTAAGAGATGACACTGTAACTAAGTCCAGGTTCTAAATTGTCTGCTAATATATTTGGAGCTCCCATCAACCTCAGTGCTTTCTTTAATGGCTATAAGGAAACAAAACACGCCACAGAATAAAACTTCAAATACTTCCAAAATTCAGTTCGAGGACATGGTTTAGTACTCAGAATTTTTAAAAAAGCCATAGCAATGCACAGCAATACACAAGACATTGAGTAATGAAACTAGGAGAGGATAGAAGCAGGGGATGGGACAGAATAGCAGGGAGAGCCACAGTCAACAAGAGATCACTGGCTCTCCATCTCCCGGCTCTGCTACCTAAAGTTATTCCAGAATGAGTCAAAGGTCATGATGCTTGCTTTCTTTTCTCATGTAAATTAGTAAAAGCACAGAGGGGGCTTAATCCAGGAAATGAATGAGATGATGAAATCTGTTTAGCCTGTCTATCCCGGTTCACCGTCTTAGAACCAAACAAATTTTCCTAACCAGTTTTCTGCTTTTTTTGAGGCCTCCATTTGCAAAAATGAGAGCATCCACCTTCTCGGCAAGCCCCCAAAAGGCTACCTTGCACACCATTAAGCATCAATGAGAGTTCGTCTCAAGAGAAAAGACAAATCCCCAATGACATGCATATAGAATGTGAACATAAATAAGTTTATTCTTGCGATCCAAAGAAAATGGTCCCAGTCCTAGAATGTGAGTTTTACAGACTAAATTGAGGGGGGCCATCTTAAAATCTTCATGGCACCAGAAGACGAACTAAGAGGAGGGAAAAAAGGCTAAAATTCCATTTAGTAGAATAGTAGAAAAGCTGCATTTCGTTCTTTGTGACATTACAAATTGCTGCCTACCCCTCCAGTTGCTATGGTGGGTGACATGGCGAGCTTATGCATCGCTGCTTTCTGTGACCAGTAACTATCTCTTTGAATTCATAAGTACACACATACATACGTACATACATATATGTACATGGACATATACATATATTACATACTGATAGGAAGTATGCAGGCATGGATTTTATGTATTCATCAAACTCCTGCCACCACATCGGGCTTGGATTAAGCTTGTGAACCTTGAACAATTCATCTATTATGGGAAACAAAATGAGAAAAGATTGCATTATCCCGACTGTGAGTTTCAACATCTATTCAAATGAGCAAATCCGTATTGTCGTCATGTTCAGAGCTGTGACTGGGAATTCTTGTATCTGGGCAAATTGAGATGGGGGAAGGGTGAGCCTGGAGACAGGGGTACCATGGCAACAGGAGGCTGGGAGTGATGGTGACACGAGGGCTGGTGGAGGACTGAGAGGAAAAGAGATGGATGGCGGGTCAGTGAAGCTCTGTCCTAATTGGTTTTGAGCAGGGCTGAAATTCATAGTGATGACTTTACATAATAGGGCATTTCTCTTATTAATGCCCCGATTTTAAAGGTTAAGGAATAAGAATGAGAATCTGTGACAGTGTGTGAAAGCAAATGCTAGCAGACTAAATGAATCTATGGATTTGTCTCAATCGATCTGTGCTAGAACAAAAATCATACACCTCCCCCTCCAGTTTTTCACTTGAATTTTATAATCAATATTTTGCTCTCAACTGATACTGACATAAGGAACTGTGTTTGCCAAGGATCTATTGAAGGGATCGTCACTTCTGGGTAGAAAGGGATTTTTGGAGCTCTAGTCCAATTAATTCCTTTAAAAAAAAAAGAAAATTGAGGTCCAGGGAAGGGGATAACTTGCCCTAGGTCACATGGCTAATAGGGAACACGGCTGGGAAATGAAACTCCCATTATTTTGTCTCCAAATTCATCAGATTTCAGCCACCTTCCCGTATTCTACCTGAGAATGCAGATCTGAAAAAAATCAAGCCACGGTTCTCCCATAATATCACTTAATGTGAGTAATTAAGCCAAAGGAGGTGGGGGTCTTAAAAAAACAAATCAATAATGACAACGTAATGACCAAAAAACCAGAAAAAAACAAACAAACAAAAAGCCCTGAGTTCATTGAGTATTTAGTTAAGAATCTCCCCACAGATTTATAATGGCTAAATCAGTAGTTCATCCCATCTTCTGCCGTTTTAATTTGTTGGAAAGATGCTATATTTTTATACGAATTTCCCAACTTGTTTTTGCTGATTTTAGAGCTGAAAGGTACCTCACAGGTCATGGAGTCTAAAGCTCTTTTTTTTTTCCAAGAGGAGGAAACAGTGTCTGCCCACACAGTACCTCTCACATCCATATCTCCTTTCCTCTTCACTCCCATGGCAACCACTCCAGCACAGGGCCTCATTCCCATTAGCCTGACAATTGCAAGAGCTTCCTGACAGAACGCCCAGCCTCTAATCTCTTCTCTCACAAATCCATCCTATACTCCACTAGAAAAGTAATCAGAATGCACAGGTCTAATCATGTAACCTCTTTTACTTCAAAATTGTTCATGGCCCCCCACTGCCCACCTAATTAGGTTCACACTCCTCTGCCTAATATTTAACGCCCTTCAGAATTTTGCAGCGTCACAGCTGCAAGGGACCATTTGGTCCCAAATCGTGCTTGGTTACTATTAACAATTAATTCACAGTATTGATACAAAGAACATTACACCGCCACTCTAAGTAATTAATCAATCGCATTTAGCGCAACCGAAATGTCTATTAGAAAATTAACAGTTGTTATGCTTAAGTGGCTGTCATTTTATTTTCCTGTTACCAGGTAGGCACAAAATGTCAGCAAAAGGGAGGGGCTTCTGAGTCTTCTGGAAAATGCTGCTGATGACAGCTCGGGAAGCTGGGAGGCACACAACTCCCAACAATGTATACAGGAGAAGGGGAGGGGGGCCACAGAGAGCCAGCAGAATGCTAATTGTTCTCAGAAACAGGCTGCTACTTGTCGGCTGGATTGCCAAAAGAAATGACTAAGACAGCTAGGCGATGGACATTTATTAAATACCTACTATGTACCAGGCACTATCTAAGTACTGGGGACCTAAAGAAAGACAAAAATTGGGTCTTCACCCTCCAGGGTCTCTCCTTCCACCAGAGGAGGAGGAGGAGGTGTGCAAATAAATAACTAAATATGGATATACAAGATTACACAGAGAGCTCAGAGGGAAGAAATCTCCCAGGGAAGGCAGGGACATGGGAAGAAGAGTAGCCTCCTACAGAAGGGGAGATCCGAACTAAATCCTAAAGGAGGCTTGGCAATGGAGGAGACAGGGGTGAGGGGTCAAGCACTCTGCATGGAGGGGACAGCCAATGCAAGGCAGGATGTCATGTATGGAAGACAAGCAGATGGCCAGTGTAGCTGGATTGTGGATGGGCATAAAGAATGAAGAATGGAAAGGCAGGAAGGGGCTAGGATGGGAGAGGCATCATAGATCTTTATACATGATCCTATGAGTAATGGGGAGCCATCTGACTTTACAGAATAGAGGGTAACATGGTCAGATCTGCACTTTCAGAAAATCCTTAACACCCAATAAAATCATGTGGATGTTCCAGGGAAAAGGTACAGTACCAAAAAACCCCTTCCTTTAAAGCGATGTCTTGCTATGGTTATTGTCCCCCAAGGAGAATTTATAGCCTGAATTCCTTTATGAAGAAAAGAAAAACCTTGGAGCTTGACTATTTTCACAAAATGGTGAGATGGATACTCTAATGCAGTAGGTCAGAATACTTCAGCTAAAACTCTCAGGCTAGTCAGCTAGGAACAAGATGGCTCCATTTTCCTTCCCTCAGGATGATGGGGACAGAGGTCAAAGGCAGTACTGGCAAGGACCACCACCTCTGCTGTGGCTCTCTGAAGCATCTGGGCAAGACAAGCAGGTCTTAGTACTCGAATACTTCTCTTGCCACACCTGTCCTGGTCTTGGGAAGCTCCACAAGCCAGACAGGCTTTCTGTGGCAGGCAAAGAGTAAGGACATGAGGTCCACTTTACACAAAAAGCCACTGGAGCAGCGGCTTGGGTCCTAAAGGGGGAGAGGCTGGCTTGGGAGATAGTGAGTTCCCTCTTTCCCCACCGCAACACTCCCACCGAAGGTCTACAAGCAAAGGCTGGATGCGTTCTTGTTCAGTCATGAGTTGGAAAAGGTGGCCACCGAGATACCAGATTCTGTGTGCTGAGGAGCTAACAAAATGAAAGGATCCCTCTGATTCTTTACTAACGGGTTACTAACGGTGTAGAATAAGGGGTAGGTCTTTTGTTTCCAACCCCAAACATAACAAAGGGCACTTTTCTTCTTTCCTTTGCAAGACAGTTCCAAAGGGTGCATATCACCTACCTAAAAGTGGGAGCAAGACAGGGTAGTTGTAAGGCAGGATGAAGAGATTGACACATGATAAGGTGGTGCTCGCCTTTAGGTACCCAAAAGGGTGTTCCAGTTCACTGTGCTTCCCGCTGCTGGCCACGAATACCTAAGAAGACAGAGGAAGGCACCATCATGAGTGGGAAGGCTTTCTTGGTCAGGGAGGGCCCAGGGTCCAGCAGAGAGCATATGTTCTGGAGATGCTATCGAAAACCAATGCAGAGCAACATACTGAAAAACGTGCACACAATCAGCTCTCAGCCCCACTGTGCTCTCAGGTTCATGAAGCATCTTCCCCAGCACCACCCCTAAAATGGAGGGAGTCATAGGTTGGTCAGTTCCATTTTACAGCTAAAGAAACTGGGCTTCCCAAGAGATGAGATGGCTTTGTCCAAGGTGGCCCAGGGTTAGAGCCCAGGCTCTCCATCTGAACTCAGTACCCTTTGTACCATACCACAATGTCTCCTCCTGAACACAACAAAAGCCTTTGGTTATTTTGGGCAGAGCATATGTATCAGCTAAAAAGTACTCCACTGCCAATCTTTCTCCTCACCAAAAAGATCACAATTTCCAACTGAAAGGAGGATGGGGCAATAAGAAGGCATTTGTTTGCATCAAATGGGAATTCCATTTCTCTTTGAGGGTATGAAGGTCAGCAAGTATGAACAACAAGAAGACTAATGGGTCTGGAATCAGGAACTGAGTTCAGAGCCCAGCTATATAGTGTATTCCCTGTGGCCCTGGACAAGTTTCTCTCTCTGGGCCTTTGTTTCTTCAATCAACCAACAAGCATTTATTGGGTATCCCCTCTGTGCACTGTATTAGGCCTGGAAAGATGACAACAAAAATGATTCAGTCCTTCCAAAAGGAGCTTATGTTTTTGTCTGTAAAATTAAGGGTGGGGGGAAAATGACCTCAAAGTCTCTCCTGATCATAACATTACCACTCAATCGCCATTCTATAATCCAGAATTCCTGACTTCCCTGATAAGGAGTTCCTAATATTACCCCCATGAACACACCAGCTGCTTCTCTGGCTCCTCCCTCTCCCCCCTGGTCATAGTCATAGGCCCACACATCTGTTACTGCTGCCACCACCACCACTAGAAGGGACCTTAGAGGTCACTAAGTCCATCCCTCTCATTTTACAGAGGGAACCTGCTCAGGATCCCTCACAGGAGTAAACTATCTTCCTTCCCATTACTCCACAAAGTAACCCTCTTAATTCACAAGCCTGATCATGTCATCTCTCCCCCCTTTACTTGAAAAACCTTTGATAATGGTTCCCCACTGCCTATCCAATTTAGTCCATATACACTTTTGCTTGATATTCCAAGCCCTTCATGGCAGCACAGAATCAAAGTTGGAATGGAATACCTAGTCCAAACTATGGTGGAATGAAAATCCCCCACATTATCCCTGTGAAGTGATCATCCAGCTTTAGCATGAAGACTTCTAGGAAACAGAAAGTCTTAAAGCAAAGACTAGAAGCCCAAGTCCACTTGCCTTCTGAGGTGGCCCATCCTACTTCTGCCAATTTATTGTTGGACAGTTTTTCTTTCCACTGAGCTAAAATTGACCTCTTTGTAAGTTCTGTCCATTGCTCTTAATTCTACCCTCTGGACCAAGTGGGACAACTTTGATTCTCTTCTTGCACAGATTACTAAAGATGACTTGCACATCCCTCTCTCCAACCCTTGCCCAGTTTCTTCTCCTTCAAGCTAAGTGTTCTTAGTTCCTTCCACCCATTGTATGACATAGTCCCCCGTCTTCTCATCATCCTGGTGGCCCTCCTCTGGGCACTCTGTAGCTCATCCCTCCTAAAATGTAGCATCCAGAATTGAACATAACACTCCAAATGTATGGCTTGACAAAGGTGAGGGAAGTGTGCAACCGTCACCTCCTACCTTCTGTATGCTAGGGAATACCAAAATCTCCAAAGAATCAGAATCGTAGGTCACCCAAAGGGGGATGTATAGAGAGACTTATCATGGGCTTCAGTTGAGTGAATCAACTGTATTGCCAATAATCAATGACATGAATAGCATGACATAAAAGATATCATCATCCAGGAACAAGAGGAGGTAGGCCAGTCATATACTGAGGGCAAGAGGTGATAGTGTGTAATTAGAATTTTTGTACCCCAGGACTCCATTTCCCAGAGTCCCACTTTCGTTCTCATGTTATGTCCTTACGTTTTGGAGATAAAGCTTCTGTAATCCTGCCCTCACACTCTCTTCTCCCATTAATGTGGTCGGGAAGACTTCTCTTTACTCAGGCTTTTACTTTTGTCTTTTTGTTTCCTCTACTTCAAGTGCTTATTAATAAATCTTATAAAACATAATACCTGGTATTGGGTTTTAATTTTAATCTTACAATAGCCAACTGTCATGAGAACATTCCAATATTAGAGCAAGGGTCCCATGTGTGAGGCCAAGGATTAGTCATTATAGGCTTGACAGGCATGGAGGGGATATGATCCACACCACTGGAAGGGACACCCATATCAATGAGATCACAGGGTTAAGAATTTCAACTATATACATTAGATTACAAGAAGAGTAACTGAGACATACAGCAACTTAAATAGAAGACCCAACTGGGGTTTAGTCTCGTGACCGCCATGAGGAGGCAATCAGATGGCCCCCCACAAAGCTCAATCCAATGATTCTAAGAAAGGGAAATAACTTTCTTGGTTTGTATGGGAATTGATTGCAGCACACCATAAATAATTTATGCCAATGGAGCTTTTCCAAATTTCTGGCTCCTCATTCATCTCTTTTAGCCTTGCCAAATTTCCTTGCTTCTTACTCTTTATCCTATCTCCCTTTCTCTTCAGTACACATGGAGTCAACTAGAACCTTGCCCCTTCAAAACTCAAAACCAAAATATAGGGAATATAATGTATGATAGAAAATATGGTTGTCAGCAAGCTTTGCAAGCTTGTGTTGCTGCATAAAATGGGAGTTATCATCAGTATTATGATTATACAAAGGAACAAAATTTCTTAGGTTCATTTAGAGAGGACACATTAAAAAAAAATCCATGAAAAAGCTAAATTTAAACCAAAAATATGATTTTAGTTAGTTTGGGAGGGCTAAAAGGCCTGGACTGTGATCTCATTCTCAAGGCGGGGAATTTCCTTCCATTGAAGTATATGTGCAAAGTATATCAGGTCTAAGTTGGAGTCTTAGAGAATTGCCTGAAAGAATTGGAATCTAAAGGGAGTCCCTCAATTGGGGAATGGCCAAAAAATGTTGGTATATGATGGTGATGGAGTACTATTATGCTGTAAGGAATAATGAACTGTATGATTTCAGAAAGAAGTGGAGAGACCTGGAAATCATTGGCACAGAAAGGGAAAGGCCTTTGGAGGTCATCTAGGCCACGCCCTCCCCATCTCTTCATTTAACATAAGAAGTGGTCACAAAGGGAGTAAGTGAAAGGTGCTCTCTAAAGAGAGCTATAGTCAATATGGCAGGGACTTGTGGTTTACTTCAGGGAAAACTCTTGATACCAAAGAAGTTGATGGAGTTTGCCTGA
The DNA here is from genome assembly GCF_016433145.1 of Gracilinanus agilis. Classification (NCBI taxonomy): domain Eukaryota; kingdom Metazoa; phylum Chordata; class Mammalia; order Didelphimorphia; family Didelphidae; genus Gracilinanus; species Gracilinanus agilis. The sequence continues at coordinate 18,689,940 of NC_058136.1, read as the reverse complement.
ATCTTGGAGAGTCTGTGACTTGTCCAGGGACACATAACTAGCAGGCATCAGAGGAGTTTTATACCCAAACATCCCTGACCCTGAGAGCAGCCCTCTGCCTCTGCTAGGACTGTTGCTTATTACCGGGCACAACAGAAGAGACTAACGATACACATTAAGCCCTAAAACCACTTGCTTGGCTACGGGAGCTCTTTGTGGGAATTTGCAATAAATGTCATTTTCCTTTCTAGGCCGCGGAGAATTTCTTCCATTCTAAGCAAGGAAACTGAAGAGAATGATGACCCAGTCCTAGAAAGGTTCAGCATGTATATGTTACCAGGTGAAGGTCAAGTACCTGCCAGCAAGTCTGAGGTGACTTCCGTTCCAAGATGTGTTGAGTTAGGTGTGAAGGTTCAAGTTCGTACTTGTCAAAAGGCAGTTTCTCGATGAGCATGGGCTCATGGTCTACACAGAAGAATCGCACAACTGGGTGAGCTGTCCGAGGAGGCTGAAGGGCAGAGGAACAAGACCATTTGTTACTGCCAAGTGAACTCCTTCACGATCTCTGTTTAAATGATCCAGTCATACTTTGTGTGTGGTTTTTAAAATTAAAACCCTGACCTTCTGTTGAAGAATCTATACTATACTATATATATATGGAAGAAAAGTGGCAAGGGCTAGCTAGGCAATGGAGGTTAAGTGACTTGTCTGAGGCTAGGAATTATTTGGGGCCAGATCTGAACCCAGGACCCAGGGCCTTCCATCTCCAGACTTGGCTCTCTATCCACCGAGTGGCCTAGCTGCTCCTCACTTGGTGTTCTTTTCTAGTGCTCACATAGTATTACAAGATCTCCAGGCATGAGCAATATTTTCCACAGGTGTCAGACTATTCATCTCCATCACCAAATGACATATTAAGTCAAATCAAACTGAAATGATAGCATGACCAATGAAGGAAGGAGCCCCCAAACATGTGACTTCATTAGAATTCAAGGGAGAGGGCCTTAACTGAACCTCCCTGAGGAATCCAGGCCAAGCTTGTATTGTAAGGTTAGAGGTTGACCAAACAGTGTCTTGGCACCAAGGTAAGTAGTCAGGGCAAGAGAAAGCCAATGAGGATTTTGTTGAGAGAACAGTAGGCCTTGAGACACTGACAAAGAAAAATAAATGAAAGAACTGGATCTTGGGCTACATTAAGAGGGGCAGCTAGGTAGTTCAGTGAATAGAGTGCTAGGCCTAAAGCAGTGATGGGCAACGTTTTGAGCTTGGTGTGTCAAAATTTGCCAAAAAACTGAGCATAACTCAGGTGGTGTGCCACTTTGAGAAAAAAAAAAACAAAACATAAGTTGGGGGCAGCTGGGTAGCTCGGTGGATTGAGAGCCAGCCCTAGAGACGTCAGGTCCTAGGTTCAAATCTGATCTCAGACACTTCCCAGCTGGGTGACCCTGGGCAAGTCACTTAACCCCATTGCCTACCCTTACCATTCTTCCACCTAGGAGCCAATACACAGTATTGACTCTAAGATGAAAGGCAAGGGTTTAAAAAAAACACCATAATTTTGCAATATTTATAGTTTAGATAACAAAAATGTATAATTGTAATATATAACTGTATTTAATAAACCCAAATAGGTAAATTAATATAGGTAGAATTGTCATCTATAGTACACAGAGTGTCTACACTACACTACACTACAGCAAAGGTTTCATCCTCAGCATGTGGCCCCATACTTCTCTGTATGTGGCCGTGTGCCATCAAAAATGGCTATGTGTGTCAGTGCTGACACACATGTCATAGGTTTGCCATCACTGGCCTAGAGTCAGGAAGACCCAAGTTCAGATCTGGCCTCAGACACTAAGTCACTGTGTGACCCTGGATAAGTCATTTAACCTGTTTGCCTTAATCCACTGGAAAAGGAAATGGCAAACCACCTCCTTATCTTTGCCAAGAAAATCTCATGGACAGTATTGGCATGCTATGGTCCACAGGGTCACAACTAAACAATGACAACAGCCCTACTGTATTCTCAATCCAAGTCAAATCACATTTAGACCATCAGGTTCAATTCTGGGAGGTAACTGATAAGCTCAAGAACAGCTGTTTGGGTGCTTTTGTCAAAGGAAGGAACCAATTAAGATTGTGTAGAAAGCAGAAGGGGAAGATGCAGAAGCAGAACACCCATTCTAAGGCCTAAAACTGCTAATTCATTCATTCCTACTCTGGGCTGTGGGTTATTAGGCCCAGTTAGGGACCTAAGAGCTATACCCCCAGAAGTGCACCATGGGGAAACGTTTTCAGTGTTCCTGTGCAGCAGGGACTTTTACTCTAAACCAGGAGTATTTAATTAGAGGCCTGACACTTAAAAAATGTTTTGATGACTACATTAATTTTATTATTATTTAAAAACCCTTATCTTCCATCTTAGAATCAATACTGTGTTCTAAGACAATCAATAAGCAATCAATATTGTTCTAAGACAGAAGAGTGGTAAGGGCTAGGCAATGGGGATTAAGTGACTCGTCCAGGGTCACACAGCTAGGAAGTGTCTGAGGCCACGTTTGAGCCCAGGACCTCTGGTCTGTGGGCCTGGTTTTCAATCTATTGAGCCACCTGGCTGGCCCCTGGACAACCATATTTCAATATAATTAGCTTCCTTTGGAGAAAGGAAGAACTCTTTGTATTATATTTATGTATTTAAAAGTATTATGTAGAGAAAAGAGCCCTTAGGCTTCACCAGATTGCCTGCCTGCCAGCCTGCCAAAGGGGTCCAGACCACACAAAAAAGGGTAGGCTTTATCCAGACTCTGCATTTGCATTTAGAGCAGTGGGGACAAAAGGGAAGCCTGGGATTCACTTGGCACCCTCTGGTGTCCAAAAGGAGTTACTGCAGCCGCATACACACAAATGACAAGATCAGCCTGATACAAAGGAGAGAAAGCAAATTGGCCCTGAAAACAGAAGAGGCCTATGTTTGAATGCCAGTTCTTTTATTTTGCTACTTCAGGTAGTCCCTGAATCTCTCGGGCCTCGGTTTCCTTCTCTGCAAACTGGAGACGGTAATCATCACATTGTACCTCACATGGCCATTAAAAGGAAAGTCTTTTTAAATCCACTATTTTTTTTTTAAATTTTAAATTTAATTTTAACATTTTCTTCATGGTTACATGATTCTTGTCTCCCTCCCTTCTTCCCTCCCCACTCCTGGAACTGACAAGAAATTCCACTGGGTTATACATATATTATCACTCAAAACCTGTTTCCTTATTATTCATTTTTGTAAAAGAGCAATCCTTTAAAACCAAACCCCCAAATAAACCAGTGATAAATCATGTGTTTTTCTTCTGTGTTTCTACTCCCACATTTTTTTCCACTAGCTATGGATAGCATTCTTTCTCATAAGTCCCTCAGAATTGTCTTGGATCGTTGTATTGCCGTTAGTAGCAAAGTCTCTCACATTTAATCATTCCACAATGTTTTAATTACTGTGTATAGTGTTCTCCCAGTTCTGCTCATTTCACTCTGTATCAGTTCCTGGAGGTCTTTCCAGCTCTTATTGAAATCCATGAATTCATCATTCCTTATAGCACAATAATATATTCCATCACCATCACATACCACAATTTGTTCAGCCATTCCCCAATCGAGGGGCATCCCATTATTTTCCAATTTTTTGCCACCACAAAAAGGGCAGCTATAAATATTTTTGTACAAACAGATCCTTTCCCATTTTTTTATCTCTTTGGGATACAAACCCAGTAGTGGTGTGGCTGGATCAAAGGACATGAAATCTTTTAAAGCCCTTTGGACATGATTCCAAACTGCCTTCCAGAATCATTGGATCAATTCACAACTCCACCAGCAATGCGTAAGTGTCCCAATTTTGCCACATTCCCTTCCAACATTTATTATTTTTCTTTACTGTCATATTGGCCAATCTGCTAGGTATAATGTGGTACCTCAGAGTTGTTTTGATTTGTATTTCTCTAATCAAGAGGGATTTAGAACATTTTTTCATATGATTATTGACAGTTTTGATTTCTTGATCTGAAAACTGTCCATATCCTCTGACCATTTGTCAATTGGGGAGTGATTTGATTTCTTATAAATTTTACTTTATTCTTTGTATAGTTGAAAAATTAGACCTGTCAGAGAAATTTGTTATAAAAATGTTTTCCCAATTTGTTGCTTCCCTTCTAATTTTCGTCACATTGGTTTTGAAAAAGATCACTATTCTTACTTCCTGTCTGTTCCCCAGGAGGCCTAGGTAGCATTTGGTAATACCTATTTCCCAGAATTCTTTTAGAAAGGTGTTCACTGAAACTAGCAAATAAAAAAATGGAAACTGTCTTTCTCCCTTTGTCTTAAGATACTTACCAGGGTAGGTGAGTTCTGATCAGGCCAAAAAGATTCCGGAATTGGCCAGTGTCCAATAGGAACCCCAGTTTTAGGGTTAGGGCGCACATAAATGAGCTTTCGACAGTTGTGCCATGGCTGATGGAAAGTGGGTTTTGTTGTCTTGTAGAACTCTAAGAGGACACAAGAGTTGGAAAAGATCAGTCAGGAAGAGTATTTAAGAACTTGATCAGGATTCCAGGATGACAGCTTAGCTTGCAAAGTGGTCATACGTGGGTTGGGTGAAGCATCTTTTACACTTGATGGCTCTAACGCTTATGTACCTCATTAAAAAACAGAGCAAACAGCAATAATCAGCAAAAATGATTTGGTACTGGTGTAGAGAGAGAGATCAGTGGCACTGATTAGGCATACAGAAGCAAATGAATACCGCAGTCTAAAGTGTGACAAACTCAGACTCCAGTTTACCACAGTACAAACTCACTAATGGAAAAAACCTGCCAGGAAAACTGGAAAGAAGTCTGACAGAAACTAGGTACAGACCAACACTTCATGCCACATATCAAAGATAAACTCCCAAATCTGTAAGAACAGGAGTCATTCCCCAACTGATAAATGGTCAGAGGACATGAACTGGTAGTTTTCAGAATAAGTAATCAATGCTATCTAAAGCCATATGAAAAAGGGCTCTAAGTCACTACTGATTAGAGAAATGCAAATGAAAACAATTCTGAGGCACCACCTCATACCTCTCAGATTGGATCCAAGACAATTCTGAAGTCTCTAGGATAAAAAAGGCTATCCACCTCCAGAGAAAGAACTGACCGAGTCAGATCCAAGCATAACTTTTGAAGCTTTCTTTTTCTTCCTTTTTTTTGCCAGTCTGTTTTCTTTCACAACATGACTAATATGGAAATATGTTTTGCATAATTATACATGGATGACCTCAATAAAATTGCTTGATTTCTCAATGAGGAGGTAAGGGAGGGAATTTAGAACTCAAAATTTAAAAAAGCAAATGTTAAAAATTATTTTTACTGTGTGACCCTGGACAAGTCACGCAACCTCCATTGCCTAGCCCTTGCTCTTCTGCCTTAAAACCAATACACAGTATTCTAAGACGGAAGGTAAGGGTTTTTTTAAATTGTTTTTACAAGTAATTGGAAAACATTTTTAAAAAATAATCTCCTAATGGATATATGACTTAAACATAAAGAGTGACACCATAAACAAATTAGAGAAGCAAGGTCAAAATTACCTTTTGGATCTATGGATAGTTTCATAACCAAACAAAGGACAGAGGAGATTTAGTGAAGGTAAAAGGAAAATTTTGATCATATAAAATTTAGAAGATTTTGTACAAAGAAAACCAATGGGGTCAAAATTAGAAACAGAGAAGAGGGTAGAAAAGAAGAATCTTTATAAAATTTCTCTGTTAAAGATCTCACATCTAAGACACGCAAAGAATTGATTCAAATATAGTCAAGGGATATGAAGAGACAATTTTCTTTGTTTCTCTTTTACTCTTACCTTCCATCTTAGAATCAATACTATGTATTGGTCCTAAAGGGGGAAGAGTGGTAAGGGCTAGGCAGTGGGGATTAAGTGACTTGCCCAGGGTCACACAGCTAGGAAGTGTCTGAGACCAGATTTGAACCCAGGACCCCTCTTGTCTCTAGGCCTGGCTCTCCTTCCACTGAGCAACATAGTTGCCCTTGTAGGCAATTTTCAAAGGAAGAAATTCAAGCTATCAACACATATAAAAAAATGCTCAAAGGTACTAAAATGAGAGAAATACAAATGAAAGCAATGCTAAGGTTTTCCTTCTCATTGGTCAGATGGACAGAAATGTTAAAAAAGGAAAATGACAAATGATTAAGAGACTTTGGAAACATAGTACAGTAATGCGTTGTTGGTGAAGCTGTAAATGGGTCAAGCCATTCTGGAAGGTAATTTCAAAATGATGCCCAAGAAGTGACTAAAGTGTGTATATCCTTAGACCCAGCAACACCACTGCTAGATCTATACCACTGAAGAGATTAGAGAGGGAAAAAGCTCTTACGTACAAAAATATTTATTTATTTTATTCAAAAAATGTTTCTCGTGGTTACATGATTCATGTTGTCTTCTCTCCCCTCTCCTGGAGTTGACAAGCAATGCCGCTGGGTCATACAGGTATTATCACTGAAAATCCATTTCCATATTATCCATTTTACAAAATTATTTCAAGCAGCAGCTCTTTTTGTGGTAGCAAAGAAGTGAAAGTTAAGGGAGAGTTCATTAATTGAGAAACAGCTGCACAAACTATGGTATATGAATATGAGGGCTACTATTGTGCTGTAAGAAATGTTTTCGCAAAAACCTAGGAACTGATGAAGGATAAAATGAGGAGGACCAGGCGAATGACTTGTACCATAATAAAAATGACAGTTGTCTGTAAAGACCAAGTCTGAAAGACCTAAGAGCACAATGACGAACTAGGATTTCAGAGAACTATCATGTTTCATCAGACAAGAAGGTGATGAATTTGGTGTGCAGGTGGACACGTATTTTTGGGACGTAAACAATGTGGAAATTTGTTTTGGTTGACTAGGCACAGTTGGTGAGAGGGTTTTTTCCTTTTCTTTTTCAATTTAGGAGTGAGGGAAAGGGTGGATTTTCATTCATTGCAAAATATTCAATTAAAAATAAAGCAATCAGATTTGCTAGTCAAACATAATTTCAACGGCAACACATTAGTAATATCTGGTCAAACTTCTAGACAATGTCTTGTTTTCAGTGTGAACAAAGGTGTCTCAAGGTTATTTCATGGTAAATAATAAGCACTCTGCTTGTCTTAATGATGAAGTCATAGCATTAGTTTGACCCCGGCAATATGTAATCCAATCAAATTGATAGATATTTTTGTCACTTCAGCATGAACGAAGGCGTCCAACAAAATGCTCTAGAGAAGGTTATTTGATAGGAAAGGATAATCATTCTGCTTGTCTTAATGATTAGATTGGAGCATTGGTTTGAAACCCAGTAGAGGACCATAGCCCCGCTAATGTTGTTAAATGTGAAAACAGAACATTAGGAAAATGATATCAAGGCAGCTGATCATACAGGAGCAAGGTGACAAATGAGGAATCTGAATGACCAAATGATGGTTTGGTTATAGTAGAGTAATTGCGCTCTTATGAGACCAAGTTGCCTTCGCTGGGACAAAGCAAGTCTTTGTCACAAAACAGATTCATTTTGATCCTTCACCCTGTCATTTTTTTGTTGTTTGGAATCTGAAATTTCATCACTGTAAGGAAATCCCAGTGTGGAAACTCCCTCTGCCGCTGGTAATGGCAATTTCAAGTCTGAGAGAGCCCTGGAGCTCTGAGCAATCTAAATGACCTGTATAAGATCTCTCAGCACTCCAGGATATGTCAGAGGTGAGCCACCCTTGCACCCAAGGGTCTGGCCATTCTGCAACCCTGACTCTTCAGTACCTTTAGAATGGCATGACTGAAATGACCTGCTCTCAATCCCCAGGAAAAAAGTCATCTCAAATGACCCCATTGGGCACTGGAGAGAACGCCAATTAAAATGAGAAAGCATAGCTCTACCATGTGAAAGACTTCTAATTTCAATCCAGATAGCAATGTGAGGGCTGTTGCCTGAGGAGTAGAGGCTCACACACATGATAAGTGTCTTCTTGACTCCAAGTCCAGCATGCCGTCCACCAGGCTACACTACCTCAAAAATTCCTAATGGTCCCAAAGAAATAAATAAAACTCCCCATGTTGTATGGGTCCAATGGCCCTAGTGTGCATGGAAAGGAAAGCATTTATGTTTTCTCCCCCCCTCCCCATTTTTGCTGTCATGCAAAACACCCTTCCATATTGGTCACTGTTGTACATAAGCAAAACCCCAAGCATTTATGTTTTCTTCCAATTGCTGTGTATTGAATATTGCTCAAGAAATTATGGGCTTGGCGATCTTATAATTCTGGTTATCATAATATTATCACTCTGATATCATTTGATCTTCAGTTTGTAAACCTCAAGATAAAATATTTTAAAACAGAAAAAAGGAAACCATACTTTGCATCATTTGGTTCCAGAGAGCAGATAACCCATAAACCCATAACTCTGGCTTCTCAGTAGAAAGGCAGGGACCACAGGGGCAGGATGCTGTATACACTGCCCAACGAGGTCATTCTCTATCTTTGTTACAAGGGAGAGTTCCATTAAGGCTCAAGTGACTATAACTTAGAAACCAAAAGCACCATGGATGTATTTGAATAAAGAGGGGCTCTTTGGCCTAGTGACACCTGACCACAGCATTCAGCTCATCACTTCTTCCTACTCAAGTCAGAAGTAAAGACTGTATAGCAATCTCCATTGCCAATCTACAGTTTTCAGCCAGAGAGGACTTGGCCAGGTCTAACGGAAATCCTCCAAGGCCGATTTGGGGAATAAGAATTGCTCAGACAAGCTGCTAAAAACATTTAGCCAGAAGCTAGATGAATGTGTTTTGTCTAGAGCTGAGGTTTACAGAATGGCTCACAAACTTTTGCCAGGTCAGACTGTCCATGCCCAAGAGTGTTTTTATGTCACAAAAGGGGCAGTGTAAAATGCTTTCATGGAGGCAAGTGGCAGGGTACAATGAAAAAGAGGCTGGGTTTGGAACTGGGGACCAGAGTCCCAATCCTGGTCCTGCCACCTACTGCTTCACTAAGAGGAATTATGACAAACTGGTAATGCAAGCTGGCCTTGGAGATGGAAAGAGCTGGGTTAGGCATTTATTTTATTTTAGTATTTTAAAACCTATACCTCCTGGCTACAAAAGAATGCAGACCTTTGGATCCAGTAATACCACTACTGGGTTTGTATCCCAAAGAGATTAAAAAAAATGGGAAAGGACCTGTTAGTACGAAAATATTTGTAGCTGTTCTCTTTGTGGTGGCAAAGAATTGGAAACTAAAGAGGTATCCATCGACTGGGGAATGGCTGAACAAACTGTGGAATATGACGGTGATGGAATACTATTGTGCTGAAGGGAATGATAAACAGGATGATTTCAGAAAGAGCTGGAGAGACCTCCATGAACTGATGCAGAGTGAAATAAGCAGAACCAGAAGAACATTATACACACTAACTAAAATATTGTGGGACAAGCAAATGTAATAGACTTTGCTACTAACAGCAATACAATGATCCAGGATGATTCTGAGGGACTGCATGAAAAAGAATGCTGTCCACCTCCAGAGAAAGAACTATTGGAGTAGAAATGCAAATGAAAACATTTGATTTATCATTTGTTTATTTGGGTACATGATTTGGGGGTTTGGGTTCTATAAGATTATTTACTTATAAAATGAATAATATAGAAATATGTTTTACACGATAAGACATGTGTAACCCAGAACGAATTGCATATCAACTCTGGGAGGAGGGAGAGGAGGGAGGGAGACAACATGAATTATATAACTTTGAAAAATTTATGTGGAAATTTGTTATTAAAATAAGAAAAATAAAAAATAAAATTTACATTAAAACCCCATACCTTCTGTCTTAAACTCAATACCAAGTATCAGGGATAGGCAATTGAGGTTAAGTGATTTACCCAGGTTCACACAGCTAGGAAGTGTTTGAGGCATGATTTGAACTCAGGACCTCCCATCTCTAGGCCTGATTCTCAATCCATTGGGCCATCTAGTTACCCTGGGTTAGGCATTTATTAAGCTTATATGTCCCAGACAATGTACTAAGCACTTTACAAATATTATTTTGTTTAATTTTCACAACAACCCTGCAAGGTAGGTGCTAGTATTATTTCACTTTACAGTTTAGGAAATTGAGGCAGACAGAGATTAAATGACTTGCCCAGGGTCACACAGCTAGCAAGTACATGTAGTGAAATTTTGACCCAGTTCTTTCCAAGTCCAAGCCTAATTCCCTAGTCATTAGTCTATGCTACCTCTTAATAAAATAATAGGAGTTTTGACTTAATGGCCTTTGAGATAGGTCCCTTTCAGTTAAAGATCTATGACCTTATGATCACACTACTCCTTATTAAGTCACTGTGTTTTTAAAATGTTTTAAAATGAGTCTTTTTCCCCTCTATTCTAGGCCATTGCCAGTCATCCTGACTTTTGTCCTGCCACTGGACTTGGATGACTTGGAAGAGAGAGTGAGGCTGACTACACCTGAATTGAGCTTTGAAGGAAGTTAAGGACTCAAAGATGTGACACTAAGAGAGAGTGTTCCAGGGTATTGAGGCAGAAGGTAGAGATCACTTATGGGAATGACATACATGAAACCTAGAAAGTTAGGCCTAGAACCAGACTGTGAAGGCCTTTAAATGCCCATCTCAAGAGGGTCCTTTATTGTGGAGCCTCTAAATGGAGGGCAGCTAGGTGGTGCAATGAATAGAGTACTAGGCCTAAAGTCAGGAAGTTTTGAGTTCAAATTCAGCCTCAGATATTTACTAGCTATGTGACACAGGGCAAGTCACTTCACCCTGTTTGCCTCAGTTTCCTCATCTGCCAAATGAGCTGGAGAAGGAAATGGAAAACTATTCTAGGATCTTTGCCAAGAAAACCCCAGATGGGGTCACAAAGAGTTGGATGTGACTGAAAAATTACTCAACAACAACAACATCTATAGCTAGAGATATAGAGAGATATAGCCAGATCTCTCTCTCTCTCTCTCTCTCTCTCTCTCTCTCTCTGGTAGATACTTAAAGCAGGCTCTTGGGTTGACTGGGGATTAGACAATCCCAAAATGGTGGCACCAGGTACAGCAGAGCCGTGAGCACCCTGATGCTTGTGTATCCTTGAGGCTTTTTTCAATGACTAAAAATTGGATTTTCCATGTGACTTGTTTTCTCCTGCCTGAAAGAGCACTAGGCAAAAATCGCTTCTCTGTCTCCCTCTGCCTTGCCATGCATCAACTGACTCACAAGAAAATGGCAGCACAGTGAAGAGGCAAGGGCAGGACTCTAATGGGCCTTCACAGAACCACACCTAACCAACAAAAGACTGACAATTTCTCGGTAGAGAACCTGAAGCCAAGCAAAGGGGAGCAGGGGCTGCACCTGCTGTGGGGGGAGTGGGGTGGCAATACTACCTGCTGGTGGCCCATCTGCCTCTCCTTACCTACCTCTCTTCCCTCTCCCATCAGTAAAAGCAACCAATTCGGGTCCTGCTTTTTCAAAGTTAATAACGACGCCACTCTGGACTTTCTGAACTAAAGATTCCAAGCACTGATTCAGCATTTTCTGTGTCCTCACGCAGTAGGAGCGGCCTGGGTCAAAGAGAAAGAAAGAGTACCAGTGTGAGAGGATTCACTAAAACAAAATCTCACATTACAGGGTATAGCTGCCCTTCAATTGGACTCAATCGAAATATTTATTAATCACCTACTGTGTGCCTGGTACATAGTAAGTGCTTAATTGATAATGTTCCTTTGATTGACTGACAGGAACCAGGATATAAAGATCAAATAAATAGTATTCCTCGCCCTTAAGGAGCTCATTGGGGCCACCAACATTAGCTGGGAGAGGAGGGGGGAGGAAGGGAGTCAGAAAAGGATTCCCAGAGGAGGTGGCACCTAGGGTAAACAACACATACCCAGATACAGCAAATACAAAATAAGTGAGAAGGGAGGGAACCCTAACAACTGGGGACAGGGAAGGGAAGTTGGAGAGGGCTTCCTGAGGTGTGTGGGGTGGGGAAGAGTTTCCTGAGCTAAGCCTTAATAGCAGACATTTCAGGGATAACCCTCATGGGGGTAAGCAGCAGACAGACTACCTGTAAATAAACTCAGTGTTGGAAATAGGGCTGGTGTAGCTGTCTGTACCTCTACCTAACCTCCCCTCCTGTCGCTTCAAGACCGTAAGTTGCGCCTGATACCTCCTGTAACTTCACACATTTGTGTAATAACAGAGTCATCCATTGGTACGCTCCCTAGCGGCTCTGGCTCAGATGAGAACGTCCCAGGCAAACGCAGCACCAGGGCAAATAACCTCTGGTCCCAGCGGAAAGGTTCTTTGGTTAGCTCACTTCCAGGCAGAGGAGAAGTCAAAGGGAGATGAAGCTGATGAGGCAAGATTGGGCAAAGTTCATCTTAAAATATAACACTCGAAGCCCCCACTCCTCCCCTGCCTTTCAGGGATGGTCAACATGAAAGGTTTGATCAAAACCTGTTTCTCATGAAAACAAATGTACTTCCCCCAGGTCTAACTGCAAATTCCCTACCACTGAAATAAAACTGTATTAAAACAGCCACATTACCTCCTCTTGTACACCAGTAGTATTTGTTAACTTATTTCCATCTGTGAAGGCAATTATAAGAGCTGGTTCCAGAAAAAATGGATTCCTCCCCTGAAATTATAATTGGGAGAAAAAAATGATCAGTGTGTGAAACAATGACTTTTTATTAATAAATTTTCATTACATAGACAGCACTCAAGATGCTGATGGAGAATGAGGGATTCTTTCCCCTTCTTGATTAAGGAATGCCCTAAAAAATCAGGGCATGATGTTATAGTTGATTTCAAAGGGGTTACAATTTAAGTTCAGGGGATCAAAATATAGCAGCAAGTTTGGAAAAGGCATTCATTTTCACCCTGGTCCTCTTGGAGACCATAATATCAGACTCCACCTCACTGCTAGAACTGAAATAATCCTAAAATTTATGTATTTAGGAACAGGTGATATGAGTCATCCAAAGACCAAATAAAACACTCACCAGGCTGGAGCAGGTGGGACAAAGGTATCCTCCCTAACCCCTAGGCCAGAGGCCCAGCAGCCATTCAGTTGGTTATGGTCACACGGTGTCTATTGCCTACTGATCCCCTCAGTTGGCAGGGCAGCATAGGGAAGTGAAAAGGGGACCCTGAGCAGTACTTCTTGACCTTTCCTTCTTCCTCAAACCTTTCAGTGGGCATTTATGGCAGTTGTGAAAAAGAGCAGACTCACTCCAACTTACTCAATCCAGCTAGCTACCCCAGCAAAACAATTTTCATTGAACCCATACCCTGGTACATGACAGCAGGCTACATGCCAGACCAATGGGCTCTATGTCTAGCTGTTCTGTTTCTGTGACATGTGAGAATAAAAATAGGACATGGAGAAATGTAAACGCCCAGTTTACGGTATAAGTGAACAACACAGATACCAAGAAAATCCTATTTTTTTTTGACCCTCACCTTCTGCCTTAGAATCAATATTGTGTATTAATTCCAAGGCAAAAGAGCAGTCAGGGTTAATGGGGCAATGGCGGTTAAGGGACTTGCCCAGGGTCACCCAGCTAGGAAGTGTCTGAGGCCAGATTTGAATCCAGGACCTCCCATCTCTGGGCCTGGCTCTCAATCCACTGAGCTGCCCACCTGCTCCCAACCCTATTCTTAAAAAAAAAGTTTAGGGTTTATCATCTTTCCAGAGTCTGTGATAATACATTGGAAAATTTCACTATACCCAACTATAAATGCTTAGCTGCACCCACACCAAAAAGTAAGAAATAACAAAAGTTAACTGTAATCACTTAAATGTGTTGTTACCTGTCCATAGTTGTCGATTCCAGACACAAGTCTATTCATATTCAACAGATCAAATGAAGACTTCAGAGCCTGACCAAGAGTAGTCAATCCAGAAGCCTGAAGATTTTTCAGTTCAGTCATGAACGTGGCATGGCTCTCTTTCCAACCAGCCTATAAGATCAAATGACATTCAGTTTCCAAAAAGGAATCCACAATTAGGCAATGAATGAGATGTGAAATACATGTGGCATTTGGGGCTTGGATATGTCCTTGGTGTGTTCAGATCACCTCTCTGGTCCGTGCTGGCCATCGCTAGTTCTGTCATTCTCCTATCTCTGGAAAAACCTTCCCTTTCCCAATCAACGACCCTTTGAAATGCTCATTCTAAGGAGGGCCTTCTCAGCTGAAAGGATAAAAGAACCTGCCCCACGTCAGAATTTCCAACAAGGTAGACATAGCTTTTTGATGCTGAGAGCTGTCCCCAAGTGAGATGGGATGCCTCAGGAGGTAGTGAGTATCTGGCACTAAGGGAGGCTCAATGACCACCAGGGATGTATGTAGAAGAAGGGATGCTAGTTCAAGCCTAGGTCAGAATAGATGGCCTTTGAACTCCCTGGAGTTTCTTTGATTCTACGGAATATTATTATCCTGACAAATTAGGAAAGAGTACCTTGACCCTATTTCCAACTTTTTGGTCCCTAGAAGGAGAAAAATGGGAAGAGAATCTTTATTTTATGCTAGATCGTGACTTGAATCAAGAAACTCAGGCTGATGATGAGGCTGGAGGGCTAACCCCGAAGGCTCCAGGTCCTGATTTGGTTCTGTAAAGCCCAACAAAATCTGACCAGTACCGGCAATGAGGTGTAAAAGAAAAGGGCTATCTGTCTAGGTAGCTTGAGTTTCACAATCAACAACACTGAACGTACATAAAACCAACCATTGCTTGGGTGATGACTTTCACATTTGTTCCTAAAAATCAATGCAGTCCCAGTAAAAGATTCTGATTCCTCCTAACCAGAAATTTAGTGTGCATTCTGTAAATGTTATTCTTGAAAGAGGAGATAACAGACACAGAACCGGCTACAGAAAGGAGTCAGGACACAGAAATGATTGTTCTTTTTTTAACCCTTTCTTTTCATGTTAGTATCAAGTCTTTGACAGAAGAGCGACCAGGGCTAGGCTGTAGGGGGTTAAATGACTTGATCAGAGTCTGCACAGGTAGGAAATATGCGAGGCCGCATTTGAACCCAGGTCCTCCTGACTCCAATCCTAGAGCTCAATCTACTGAGCCACCTAGCTGCCCCAATTTCACATTCTAAAGTAGCAATTAATGGTGTCAAAATGAAGTGAAGTCCAAAAGACTCCAATGAGGTGCAAGGGACAGAGCACTGGATTTGGAATTAGAAGACCTCGATTCAAATCCCAACTCTGCCACTTTCTGGCTGTCTGACCTCAGGTCAAATCTTTAACTAGGAAGCTAGTTGAGAGGGATAGGACTGGGATGAGGCTAGAGCAAGAGTTCTTAATCCCTTTTGTACCATAGACCCCTTGGACAGGACAGTCTGAGGAAACCTCTGGATTCTTCAGATTTATGTTTTTAAGGAAACCCATTATGTCAAAATAGAACTACCAGAAAAAAATAAACAAGTTTATAGGCCCCAAGTTAAGAACCCCTAGACTAGAGGGACTCAAAAGAGAAGGCACAGAGCTATAGGCAGCAGGGCTGAGAGTGGTACACATCCAGAGGTTGGATGAGGCAATGGCCAGAGCAGTGAATAATTCAGCAGTCAGCAGTCTCCTGCTCATGGAAAACTCTTGAAGGCAGGACACAGGAAACTTGGACCAACTGTGGTGGCAGGCTAGTGTTATGAGTAAGACTAGATTATCTCGTTATTAGGTATTGATTATGTATTGATTAGGAAGTACCTAGCAGGAAGGAGCTGGAGCTTGGAATTCCATGATGGAATGAGGGAGGAGGAAGTCTGTCTGTGCTCTGAGTGTGGACTCCATTAGTGGTGGGCAAAACTGTTGCCAGCCTGGGAGACCTCAGAGCAAAGGACACCCTGCTTCCTAATTTCCCCTGGGATCCTGTGTGGTGTGGCATCCAGCAAAAGGACAACTCTACAGAGCCAAGAGAGGAGGAGAAGTTTGAAAACTGGAGGACAGTGCTTCAAGCAGAACCCTCTCTACCTGGTACCTGAGATCATCTTGACTCCTGGCATCCAGAGATCATCAGTGGATTGCAGTGAGAATCCCAAAGCCACTAAGTCCTAGCTGCACTCAAGCCTGGCAGGTTCCAGGTTTGAGGCAGAAACCCAGAGACTCCATTTACAGCTCCTTGGGCCCTGTTAGTTTAGATCACTTAGATAAGAGTAGAATAAGTCCTCCCATTGCCCTGTGGTTTTATCCCTTAGATTTTAAGTATAGAAATCCTTTCCCACCTTTTAGTCTAACATAATTAAAGCTGTTAAGTCCCTTTTACCTTGTTAGCCTGTTACTATACTCTGGTCTAGTGGAAGCTGGGTGACAGTTAAGATCAACTGCCATTCCTGTGGAAATCCAGTAAACTCTGGTCTCTTCATCCTGGTCCAGTCTCTCATAAATCCTAGAGTGTGTTCCCACAAACCACTTAGTTTATTGTAATATCCCTGGTGACCCCATTACCTTACTTATATTTTCCTACACTAGGGAGTGGAGAGAGTACAGCCAGTGGCAGGCAGGCAAAGAAGGGAGCTGGGGCTCTTGATTTTTATTCCAACCTTGAAAGACAAACTGAGTGGCCCTGGCTAAGTTCTTTCCCCTCTCTGGACCCTGATTTGGCCCTCTGGAAAATGAGCAGGGGGCGGAGCATGATGATTCCAGAGAAATGATGGAACATGTTTTGTACCTCCTGGCAGATGAATGATGGATTCAAGGTACAGATTGAGACATATATTACTTTTTGGCCATGGCCAAGGTGGGAATTTGTTTTGCTTGACTCTACATCCATACATCTATAGCTATATCTATTTAAAACCCTCACTTTCTGCTTAGAATCAATACTATGTACTGATTCCAAGGCAGAAGAGTGATAAGGGCTAGGCAATGGATGTTAAGTGACTTGCCCAGGGTATAGCTGGGAAGTGTCTGAGGGCAGACTGGAACCCAGGGCCTCCCTCCCATCTCTAGGCCTGGCTCTCAGTCCACTGAGCTGCCTAGTTGTCGGGACTATAAATATTTGTTACAAAGACTTTCTTTTTCTGCTACCATTGGGGGAGTAGGAATAACGGGAGGGAAGGAAAGTGGATTTCAGTCAATTGAAAAAAAATAAGTAATTAAAAAAGAAGATGAAAGAAAGCAAGCAGGTTAGACATGGTGCTTTCTTACCCTATGATCAGCTTGTAACCCTGGACACTCACCGTCCAGTTCAGCAGTTTAAGGGAGGGGGCAGAGGAATTTGCTGTATCTTCTTACATTGACAAACCAGCCAAGACCAGGAACACTGTGAAGTTGCTCAATAAATCAACAAGCATTTGCTAGCTGACTACTAGCTACCTGGCACTGGCTTAGGGTCTAGAGACACAAAAACAATGAATGAAACAAAAGTCACTCGCAAGGAGCTTTCTCATCCAAATGGAGCACAAGCACCAAGCCTTTGGGGACACCCTGCATCTGCACATTCAGAGGAAATAAGTGGCAGAGGAGGCCAATGATGGTATTTTAGAAACCATCCTAAATCACACCGATTCCAAAAGTCCTCAAGTGAGAGGCCAAAAGGCCAAGTAGAAGACAGCTGGGCTAGTGTTAGGAGGAGAAAATGGCCATCCATGCATGACTCCAAAAAGGGTGAGGAGAGGAAAAAGTCAGTGGCAGCATGGAGCAGCGGATCTGTATGGCATTGGCCCATACCATCGGCTATGATATCAGGGCTCAGAGAGGGCAGCTGCTGAAATTCTTTGCCAATTGAGTCACCTAAATAAAGTTGCTCGGCACAGGCCTAAATTAGAGCACCATCCCGGGTTTTATTTAAGTGGTTCTCTGGGCAAAGAGCAGAGAGTGCCCTCCCCCCAGCTCCAGCCCAGGGCTCATGGATAAAGCAGAAAGATTTGCATGGGCTCTACATTCTGTGAAATGAAAGATACTGATTTTTAAAGGATTTAGGCCTTTATCTGTGTAGTAAAACTTGCCCAGCAGATAGGAGACTATAAGACTAACCCATTAAGCACATCATTATTCAGCCATCTCTCTGGATGATGACTCAGCACCATATGAAGATGAGAAATAAGAGTCATTCTTTGTAAACCAATCCAAATCCTACTGGCCACTTCCATAGAGGACCAGCTGAATATGGAGGTAAGGGAGGCGGTGCCATTTACTTTGTTTTTCTCGGCTAGAAAGGCTCTGAATGCTCTCGTGAGTCTTATTTGGGGACCAGAGAGAAAAAGACCTCGTGGGAAGGAAGCACACCAATCCCTTGATCCAGGTATAAGTTGGTCTCCGGAACAAGTACGGTCTTCTTTTCATCTATTGCCTCTGACAAGCTGATTTGCTAAAGTGTAGACTTGCCCATCCAGAAGAGAAAGGGTGGCCTCTCCAAGCTGGGATAATGTGCAGGAGGAGAGGTGGCCCATGCTCATTACATGTGCTGTAAGACTCCAGGGATGTCTCAGTTAGTTCTGGTCCCCCTCTTTTAAAATCTTATAATGGATAGTTTCTGGGGCAGGGGAGAAGGGAGGGATTCACAAGTGATAGTGATGCTTAAAACAAACAAACAAAAAACAAGCAAATTATTGATAGAAAAATGTTTTAAATGGTAGGTTAACTAAAAATGTATCACTGTCTGGTAGAAAAAAGGCCATAGATTAGTTGATTTTGGAATGTACCGGGAGCAGGATATTAGGTCTCACCCAGGTAACCCACCTCACAAATCTATAAAATACTGGGCCCGGATTTGGGGGTGGGAGGCTGGGAGTCAAAAGGTGGTACAGTGGAGAGATAGTCAGGAAAGCACTGCATCTGGAATCACACAACTTGGGTCTCAATCCCAGGTCTATCAAGTCACTTTCCCTCCCTAGGCCTTGGTTTCTTCATCTGCAAGATGAAGGGATTGGGAACGGGAAAATTTATGATATTAAAATATGGTAAAGCACAAAGACTGTCCAAATGATCAGTCATCACAGAATGCTACCTGGGGACAGCAAAGAACCTTAAGAGGCAGAGAATCAGACCTTCATGCCTCTCAAGACATCATCTGGTTCAACCTTCTGGTTCCAGGAAGATAAAAATCAGTTTTCCCTGGAGATATTGCAGGGGCAACGGTAGTCCTAACCTTCAAGGAAGACACAGACAGGTAAATGAGCACAATCTACGGAGGAGACAGGAAGTGATGCTGGCTGAATATTGAAAAATAAGGTGAAAGATGGAATTTGGGGCCAGATTCTAGAGAACCTCAAAGGAAGAGTTTCTCTTTTATTGAGCTGTTAATAGAGAGTCACTGTAGATGCTTGGTCAGGGTAGTGATAGGCTAAAGGCAATATTCTAGAAGGACTGAGCTGGTAGAAGAGTTTGAACTTGACTGCATAGACAATGGTAATCACTGGGCAAGGGGAGTGACAAGGGGAAAATGGATTTTTAGGAAGTTTAAGCTAGTAGTGGTGAAGAGGATAGATGGGTTTGGAATAGTAAACAGGAAGGGGGGGATCTTTGGGGCCATTACCAGAATCTAGGCATGAAGAAATAAGAGATAAATCAGTGCCACTAAAAAAGGAAGAAAGGATGAGAGTGTTTACTAAGTTCTTTTTATTCCATCAAAGCACTATAGAAATGGGAGTTATCATGGATAATAATAACAACAATAATAATAATAATAATAATTAATAATAATAATTGACATCATTATTGTACACCAACACTAGGTGCTACAGTAGATAGAGTACTGGGCCTGGAGTCACTCAAATCACTTAAATTTTGTCTGCCTCAGTTTTCTAAACTAAAATGAGGACAACAATAGCACCTACATCCTAGGGTTGTTGTGAGAATGAAATGAGGTAACAGTTGTAAAAGCACTTAGCACAGTGTCTGGCACATAGTAGGTGCTTAATAAATTCTTGATTCCTTCCTTCTAATTATACTTATCTTATCTCATTTGAGCTTCACAGCAACCCTTGGAGGTAGATACTATGTGAGTTTTATTATCTCTGCTATACAGGTGAGGAAACCGAGACTCAGAGATCTGAAGGGATTACCTGTGGTCATCCAGCTAATATCAGAGGCAGAATAAGAACAAGAGGTTTCTTGCCTCTAAGTTCAGCTCTAAATTCTGATACCTCTCAATAAGTAATGTGTTTTTTAAACCCTTACCTTCTGTCTTAGTATCAATTCTAAGACAGAAGAGTGGCAAGGGCTAGGCAATGGAGGTTAAGTGACTTGCCCAGGGGCACACAGTGAGGCAGTGTCTGAGGCTGCCAGATACAAACCCAGGCCCTCCTGACTCTATCTATCAATTGTGCCACCTTAGCTGGCCCCCAATAAGTAATGTTAACACTAGTATAAAGAACCCCCAAACTCCAGCTCTACTAGGACTGCAGCTTCTGATCCATTCAGCGAAGTTCCCTAAGAGATGGAGAAGGGAATTTTACGAGGAGATGTGAGGAAAGCCTCGGTCATTTGAATCTGAATCTCAGAGCTGAAGACAAGACAGAAAAGACAGGACAGAAAACTAATCAAAGAAAATCCTCCTCCTCTCTTTAGGAGCACTGCATCCTTCCAATTATAGATAGCAGCTAGAAACATTACAGAACCGGTTTTTGTTCAAGCATTCTCTTTCTTGTCTCATCTGTGTGGCCTTGCAAACACTAGTTTCTTCTCTAGAGACAAGTTAGATAACTACACAAAGAGTAGTCTGAAGCAATCAGGTATCTTCTTCAAGGACTAGATTAATTTACAGTGGGAAAAAGGGAGGTGAGAACACATATGGGATTGGATACTGTCATATTTCAGTCTAAAAGTTGCATGGTTTGGAGCCAGATAGTGTTTTTCTTTTCACTCTGGTCCAGAATTGTTAACATATTTAATTTATCTTCATACTAGCTTTGAGGCAGAATAGTCAAGTCTGTGATTGATCAGATTGACTCCCATCTTTTTTGAGAAAGGAAAAACAATGGGGTTCTTCAGAAAAGTTCTGCTACCATATTCATGCAGCCCCTTCTCCAATCCTTCCCACTACTCCCACACATCCACCTCGAACAGTTTCAAAAGTCAGATATGCCCCCTTGGAAATCAGCATTATAGTTGCAGAATGCTGATATGAATTACTAAACAGCCAAGTGGTCAAAAGTGGAATACAGGGTACCAATGATGCTGGGCTTCTGAAACCAACATGATTCAACTACTAGTACAGGAAATAAAAGATCCTTGCCTACTGAGTCAATATGTTTCTGGCAGAGTTGAACCATACCAATATTGGCAATCTGGCTAGAAATCAGGCTTAAACACACAGATTCTCTCCTCTCAGAGCCAAATAAAGGAGCTGGGACTGTTTTCATCATTCACCCACAAGTAACACTGAATGCTGCTTCATGGGAAACTTTGTTGTCTTTCCTTGTAGTGTTCATGATGAGTGAAAGTAAAAAGACCATTCTAAAGATCATTACAGCTTAGGAAAATCACTATAACTCTGTGGACCTCCTTCTACCTTACCTTTACAGTCTTGGAGTCTACCATCACTCTCCATGCTCTAAAGCAGTGGTTCCCAAACTTTTTTTGGCCTACCACCCCCTTTCCAGAAAAAATATTACTTAGTGCCCCTGGAAATTAATTATTTTTATTTTTATTTTATTTTTTTAACCCTTAACTTCTGTGTATTGGCTCCTAGGTGGAAGAGTGGTAAGGGTGGGCAATGGGAGTCAAGTGACTTGCCCAGGGTCACATAGCTGGGAAGTGTCTGAGGCTGGATTTGAACCTAGGACCTCCCATCTCTAGGCCTGACTCTCAATCCACTGAGCTACCCAGCTGCCCCAAAATTAATTTTTTTAAATTTTAATAGCAATTAATAGGAAAGATAAATGCACCTGTGGCCATCACCGCTCCCTGGATAGCTGCAGCATCCACCAGGGGGCAGTAGTGCCCACTTTGGGAATCACTGCTTTAAAGCTACTCATCCAGCTCATTTTTGACCATCAGGGCCATAGTTGTTGGAGTTGTCTAATCCCCAAGTCACTTCTGGACACTCCATCTTCCCCTTCCCAAACTGATAACCCTTCTGCCTGGCCTGGGACGGGAAAGGAAAAGGCTTGCTGCGCAAAGGGCAAGTCAAGCTTCACGACCAGCACAACCTTGGCTGACCAGAGCTATGTGTTTGTTTTTCATCAAGTTCAAGACCCCAGAATGCCCAATCTTGGATCATGGGCCCAGACACCAGCACAGATTACGATCCAATCATGAAGACTCAGAGATCATGGCCATCTCTGAGATGGAAAGGGTCTAAGAGATCACCCAGACTAACTCCTATGTGAACAGAAACCCTCTTCCCCCAGCTAGACAACATAAAATCAAAGCAATAGTCAAGATTTTGTTCTTAAGTTTTAAAATGGAAGGTGGCTACGTAACTGAGACCAAAGTAAAGAGAACCTTCTGAATGAAATAAGACTCTGTAGATGAATTCAATAACATACAAGAGGCTACTGTGCTCTAAGCAGCTGGAGTTAGCTAGAAGGCTATCTATAGCAGGCTAAAATTCTGGGCTCAGAGGCTATGGCACCGGGCACCGAGGCATGTATCATCCTGAGAAAATGCCAATGAGAGGTGACCAAAAGGAATTCTGGGAATCATCAACTAGCATGGGCTAGAAACCAAACTTCTCATTCACCTTGGCTGCACTCATCTGAAAAGTCAGGCTCTTTTCCCTGTTGGCCTTTCTATGTCCGATACCTAACACAGGACATCTACTGAATAGAGTCAAATCCTATAAATACAAGGATTCCGAGAATTCTGATATACCACGAGTCACAGTTCAATGAGTCCTACGAATCAGTGTCATCTAGAATAGGGTCCAGAATGGGGATAGTGAAAAAACCCTTAGCCAACACCAGTGTAAGACCACATTTGAACTCTGCTGTTTAATTCAACAGACCACAGCGTAGGCAATGTTCAGTGGAGGGTGATCAGGATGGTGGGAGACCTAGAGAATGTGCTAGAATGAAGACTGGCAGCAGGGTTCTGGAGAAAGTGGGCTCAATCTGGAGTGTGTGGAACTGGATTTGTATCTGTTTTGTCATTTACATTCCACCTGTGTGATCTTATGGTGAAAATGCCGTATCTCTTGGTCTCTGTCTCCTCCTCTTTAAAATGAGGGGCTGGATGGACTAGATAAATTTTGTTCAAGTCCTTTCTGGTTCTAAATTGACAAGTCTATCAACTAGGGAAAGTTAGCCTAGAGAAAAGGAAATGGAGAGAGGGGAGAGAAGACACACATGATAATTGTTTTCAAACACATGAAGCCTTTTCATATGGAAGAGGGGATAACTTTCTTCTACCTGCAAGTGAAAAGAGGAACGATGGCTGGCAGGCCTGGGGAGGCAGATGAAAAGCTGCTTTATAAAGGGAGAATGGGCTGCCTAGGGAAGGAGTGAGTCTGCTGTCCCTGGAGGCCTGTGTACAGAGGTGAGGCTCCAGGGAGGGTGCCCCGATGATACAGATTGGGATACACAGCTCCTGAAGCCTCTGTGCTCTCAGCCAGGCCCTGAAACAGAAGCTCAAGTTTCGATGGAGAATTGTAACATCAGGAGCTTCTATTTGGTTTAATGAAACAAGCATCTATTAAGAGTGCCTCATGCCAGGCATTAACACAGCCACTAATACTCTCAGATGGCTAACCTGAAAAGGCCCCCACTTATCAGTACACTATCTGGCAGCACAGGCACCTGCTTCATCACTAAAAGGCTTTTCCCTAACAGGGGAAGGTGGCAATCACAATCAGCACCAGCGCTGATTCTGGGCTTCATTCTGGGCAGGGTTGGGGGGACAAGACACCAGCCTGCACCACTGGGGNGACATACAGAGAGAGACAGCGAGAGAGAGAGGGAAAGAACAACAGAGAAAGAGAGACAGATGGAGAGAAGGAGGGAGACAGAGAGGGACAAAGAGAAGGAGAGAGAAACAGAGACAGAGAGAGAGGGAGGGAAAGAGCGAGAGTGAGAGAGAGACAGAGACACATAGACAGAAAGAGACAGAGAGAGGGAAGGAAAGATCAACAGACAGAGACAGAGAGAGACAAAAAGACATAAAGACACAGAGAGATGGGAAAGAGCAACAGAGAGAGAGAATGAGAGAGATAGAGACAAAGAGACACAGAGAGGTGGGGAAAGAGCAACAGAGAGAGACAGAGACAGAGACAGAGAGGGAAAGAACAACACAGAGAGAGATGGAGATACAGAGAGAGGGAGGGAGGAAAAGAGCAACAGTGAAAGAGACAGAGAAATACAGAGAGACAGAGACACAAAGAGGAAGAGACAGAGAGACACACAGTGACACAGAGAGAGAGGGAGGGAAAGAACAAGAGAGAGAAACAGAGATACGCAAACACAGAGGGAGGGAAAGAGGGAGAGAGAATGAGAATACAAAATGGAAGCCAAGGAAGGTGCTTTTCCCAGAAGACCTCAGGAGTCAGGAATGAAATAAAGCTTTCTTCTTTATATTTTACATGATGCGAAAACTGCTCTTTTTGAATCTCTAGTTTTGAGAAATGACTACAGAAGTGCCTCATTTCCATTGGTTTCTAAGGCTCCTATTGTAATTCAAATTCTGAATTGGGCAAGAGAATTATAGGAAGACCTGTATGAACTGGTGCAGTGAAGAAAGCAGAACCAGGATAATAATCTCCAGTGATTCCCAAAGTGGGCGCCACCGCCCCCTGATGGGTGCTACAGTGATCCAGGAGAGTGTTGATGTCCACAGGTGCATTTATCTTTCCTATTAATTGCTATTAAAATTTTTTTAAAAATTAATTCCCAGGGGGGCTAAGTAATATTTTTTCTGGAAAGGGGGTGGTAGGCCAAAAAAGTTTGGGAACCACTGCGAATGACTACAGTAAAATGGAATAGTGACAGATTTAGAGCTGGAAGGGGCCTTAATATGTTATATCTAAGCCCATCATTTTAAAGATAGGTAAACTGAGTCCCAGAGACTTAGTAAATGTTTGAGTTTAATTTAATTGCTCAAGAGCACACAAGAATGTCACAAAGCTGAGATTCAAACTTAAGTAGTAACTCCAAACACAGCTCTTTCCAGTTTGCAAGTTCAGATGCTACCTAAAGGCAGATGAACTCAGATTAATCACAGTGAGAAAGCTTCATCCTAGAGAACAGAGAGTAGAAGTGGGTGCTCAGGGTACAAAAACTGGCATACTCTGTCAGACACAGTCATTTTGTCAGGTTTGCCTACCAACTTTTCTTCAAGGGGTGTGTATGTATGTGTGTGGGGGTGGTGGTGGTGGTGGTGAGTGGTAAATAGGGAAATGACTACAGTAAATACAAAAGGCACCAATATTATTTAAAAACAAATTAGGAGGGAGCAGCCAGATGGCTTGGTGGATTGAGAGTCAGGCCTAGAGACGGAAGGTCCTGGGCTCAAACATGGTCTTAGACATTCTTAGCTAGGTGACCCTGGGCAAGTCACGTAACTCCTATTACCTAGCCTTTACCACTCTTCTGCCTTGGAACCAATACACAGTATTGATTCTTTTTTTTTTTTAAATAACCCTTACCTTCTGTCTTGAAATCAGTACTGTGTATTGGCTTCAAGGCAGAAGAATGGTAAGGGTAGGCAGTGGGGATCAAGTGACTTGCCCAGGGTCACACAGCTGGGAAGTGTCTGAGGCCAAATTTGAACCCAGGACCTCCCGTCTCTAGGCCTGACTCTCAATCCACTGAGCTACACAGCTGCCTCCACAGTATTGATTCTAAGATATAAGATAAGTGTTTAAAAAATTAGGAGGGAAAGATAGAAGGGAGGAAGTAGGCAATGCTTGAACCTTACTCTCACTGAAATTGGTTCAAAGGGGGAATAATATACACACTCGTAGTTGGGAATAGAAATCTATTTTATCCCACAGGGAAGTAGGAAAGGGAAAAAGATATGAGGGAGGCTGATAGAAGGGAGGGTGTCGGAAGTGAGGTAGTGTCAGAAGCAAAATAGACTTCTGAGAAGTAGTGTAAAAAAGAAAGAATGATAAAGATGGAAAAAATAAGATGGAGGGAATTGCAGAGGTAATAATCATAACTGTGTGTGTACATGGGATAAACTCACCCATAAAACTGAAGCAAATAGCACAATGGATTAAAAATCGGAATCCAACAATATGTTGTTTATAAAAGCACACTTGAAACAAGAGAGACACACATGCAGTAAAAAAATCAGGGGCTGAAGCAGAATGCTTATGCATGATAAAAGCAAGGGGAGGGATCATGATCTCAGACAAAGCAAAAGCAAAAATTGACCTAATTAAAAGAGATAAGCAGAGAACTACATTTTGCTAAAAGGTACCATAGACAATGAAGTAATATCAATAATAAACATATATACACAAAATGACATAGCATTCAAATTCTTAAAGGAAAAGTTAAATGTTACAGGAGGAAATAGTCAGTAAAACTATACTTTCCCTTCTTCACACTAGATAAATCTAATCAGAAAATAATCAAGACAGAAGCTAAACAGATGAATAGAATTTTAGAAAAGTCAGACCCCTGGAAAAAGATGAATGAGAACAGAAAGGAATATACCTTTTTCTCAACTATATATGGCATCTTCACAAAAACTGACCATGTATTAGGGCATACAAATCTCACAACCAAATGCAGAAAAGCAGAAATATTAAATGCATCCTTTTCAGACCATAATGCAATAAAATTATATTCAATAAAGGGCTATATAAAAATATATACACACACAAATTAAATGTAAATAAAACAATCTAATCCTAAAGAAGGAGTGGATCAAAGAACAAATCATAAAAACAACAAATAATTTTATTAAAGATAATGATAGCAATGAGGCAGCATACCAAAATTTATAGGATGCAGCCAAAGCAGTACTTGTTGGGAAATGTATATCTCTAAAGACATATCAATAAAACAGAAAAAGAACATTATCAATGAATTGGGCATGAAAAAGATTCGAAAAAGAACAAATGTAAAATCCCCAGTTAAACACCAAATTGGAAATCCTGAAAATTAAAGAAGAGATTAATCAAATTGAAAGTAAGAAATCCACTGAATTAATAAATAAAATAAGAATCTGGTTTTATGGGGGGGGGAATAAAATAGATAAACCATTGGCAAATTTGATTTTTAAAAAGAAGACAAAAACCAAATCAGAGCTATCAAAAATGAAAAAGATAAATTCATCATCTACGAAGATGAAATTAAAGTAATCATTAGAAGTTATTTTGCCCAATTATATGTCAATAAATCTGACATTCTGAGTGAAATGGGCAAATAATTATAAAATATAAACTGCTCAGATTAATAGAAGAGGAAATAGAATACTTAAGCAATCCTACCTTATAAAAAGAAATTGAATAAGCCATAAATGAGCTCCCTAAGAAAAAAATCCCCAGGACCCAGGTGGGTTCACAAGTGAATTCTACCAAATATTTAAAGAACAATTAATTCTAATACTATAATGATCTGACTGGAAAAATTGGCAAAGAAAGAGTCCTGCCAAATATAGTACTGATACCTAAAATAAGGAAGAGCAAAAACAGATAAAGAAAACTAGAGTCAAATTTCACTAATGAACATTGATGCAAAATTTTGAATTAAAATACTAGCAAGGTCAAATCTGACCTCAGACACTTCCCAGCTGTGTGACCCTGGGCAAGTCACTTGACCCCCATTGCCTAGCCCTTACCACTCTTCTGCCTTGGAGCCAATACACAGTATTGACTCCAAGACGGAAGGTAAGGGTTTAAAAAAAAAATACTAGCAAGGAGATTACAGCAATATATCACAAATATCATACACTATGACCAGGTGAGATTTATACCAGGAATGTGAGGCTATTTCGATTATTAGGGAAACTATCACCATAACTGATATCAATAACAAAACCAGCAAAAATCACATGATTTTTCTCAATAAATGCAGAAAAAGCTTTTGACAAAATGCAACACCCATTCCTGTTAAAAAACACTAGGAAGCACGGGAACAAATGGAACTATCCATAAAATGATAAGTATAAATATATAATATATAAAATGTATAAAACCATCAGCAAGTATTATTTATAATAGGGATAAGTTAGAAACCTTTCCAATAAGATCAGGAATGAAGCAAAGATGTCCATATTATCACCACTCTTATTCAATATAGTTCTAGAAATGCTAGCTATAGCAATAAGAAAAAGAAATGGGCAATGAAGAAACAAAACGATCACTCTTTGCAGACGATATGACGGTATACTTAGAGAATCCTAGAGAATTAACTAAAAAACTAATTGAAATAATTAACAACTTGAGCAAAATCTCGGGATATAAAAAAAATCTACATAAAACATCAGCATATTTTTATATATTACCAACAAAGTTTAGCAGAAAGAAATGGAAAGAGAAATTTCATTTAAAATAACTGCAGATGATATAAAATATTTGGGAGCCTACCTGCCAAGACAAACACAGGAACTATAGGAACACAATTACAAAACACTTTTCATACATATAAAGTCAGATCTAAACAATTAGAAAAATATTAATTGCTCGTGAGTAGGCCAAGCCAATATTAAGAAAACCTAAATTAATTTACTTCTTTAATGCCCTACCAATCAAATTACTCAAAAATTATTTGATAGAACTAGAAAAAAATAACAAAATTCATCTGGAAGAATAAAAGGTCAAGAATAGTAAGGGGATCAATGAAAAAAAAATATGAAAGAAGGTGGCTTGGCAGTACCAGATCTCCAATTGTATTACAGAGAAGTAATCTTCAAAACAATCTGTTATTGGCTAAGAAATAGAGTAGTGGATCAGTGAAATAGATTCAGTATATAGTAGTAAATGTCCATACTAGAGTCTGACAGACCCAAAGATCCAAGATTTGGGGACAAGAAATCATTATTTGACAAAAATTGCTAGGAAAACTGTTAATTAGTTTGGCAGAAATGAGGATCGACATCTCACAATGTATACCAAGATAAATTGAAATTGGGTACATAAAGGGTGCTATCATAAGCAGATTAGGGAAGCATGGATTATTTTATCTGTCAGATTTATGGAAGAGGGAAGAATTTCTGACCAAATAAAATATAGAGAGCATTATGGGATGCAAAATAACTTTTATTACTTCAAATTTAAAAGGGTTTGCATAAACAAAACCAATGTAGTTACAATTAGAAGGGAAGAAGAAAAAACTAGAAAAATGTTTACATCAAGTTTCTCTGATAAAGGCCTCATTTCTCAAATATATGGAGAACTATGTCAAATTTATAATATAAATCATTTACCAACTGATAAATGGCCAAAAAATATGAATTGGCAATTTTCAGGGGGGGAAAGCTATCTATAATCATGTGAAAAAATGCTCTAAGTCACTATTGATTAGAAAAATGCAAATTAAAACAATGCTGAGGTACCAACTCATACCTATCAGATTGGTTAACAAGACAGAAAAGGAAAATGATAAATGTGGGAAAGGATGTGGAAAAATTAGGGCGCTGCTGGATTGTTGGAGGAGTTGTAAAATGATCCAACCATTCTGGAAGGCAATTTGGAACTATGTCCAAAGGGCTATAAAAATGTGCAAATACAATTGCAATACCCAGCAATATTATGAACTAGGCCTGTACCCCAAGGATATAAAAGAAGAAAAGGACCTATATATACAAAAATATTTATAGCAGCTCTTTTTGTGATGGAAGAGAGTTGGGAATTGAGGGAATGGCTGAACAAGTTGTGGTATATGATTGTGATGGAATACTATTGTTATAAGAAATGATGAGCAGGATAATTTCAGAAAAACCAGGGAAGACTTATATAAACTGATGAAAAGTGAAATGAATAGAATCAGGAGAACACTGTACACAGTAAGAGCAACATTCTATGATGATCAACTATGAATAACTTAGCTATTCTGATCAACACAATGATCTAAGATAATTCCAAAGGACTTAAATTGAAAAACGGTATCCACTTCCAGAGAAAGAACTGATGGAATCTGAAGGCAAATTGAAGAATACATTTTTTTACTCTATTATTCTTGTTTTTTTTTTTGGTCTGTATTTTCCTTTGCAACATGGCTAATATGGAAATGTTTTGTATGACTACACAAAAATAATCTATATCAAATTGCTTCTCAAGGAGGGACAAGGGGTGGGAAAGAGAGAATTTGGAGGTCAAAATTTTTTGTAAAATGTTTGAAATTTTTGTTTGTATGTAATTGAGGAAAAAATAAAATAAAAATTAAATGTAAAAAAATTATACATACAAAAATAAATTAAGAATGGCAACAATAATGCACTGTAGCCTCCTTAGTATCCATGTCCAATCCAACTAATAAAAACAATAAAACTGGCTCTCAATACTAATGAGAATAGCTTTCCTATCTAGCAGCAGAGACTAGAATTATCAACTCATCCTGTTTGATAGCCTTGTCAATTTATTCATATGGACTGGAGCCTCAGTAAGAAGCTCCTCCATCTAGAAATGACTTCTAGACCAAGAACATTAGCTCTTACCAGGGAAAATACATGCAACTCTCCATCTTGTCCCCAAGTGCTAATGCTAGATGTCCCAGCAGACCCTGCCTGCTCCCTCCACATTTCTCTACTCCAAGCCAAATAAATGCTCCTTCACTGAGAGCTTAAGCTACTTGGCAGGCTCCTCAGGCTCAGGCTGTCAGAGGCCCAACTTAAGCCAGGCGAAGCCATTTGGTACACCCTCTCAGGGGTCCAGTTACTTTATGAGTTGAATATACTTTTGTGGACTGAGCTGAGAACCTATCTACCTTATAGAGTTAGAGCCAAACGTTTGTCATGATACAGTACTGTGGGGCACAAAGGTTTGTTTTATTTACTAAAAGGCCTTGGTCCTAAATTGTCACAATTTTCTGTCAGAATATAGTAGAACGTAAGTTCTTGGAGGGAAGGGACTGTCTCATTTTTGTCTTAGTAGGTCTGGCATCTAGCAAAGGCTCTCACACAGAGTAAGCACTTAAGCAGGTTTTTTCCTTTCTACAGAAAATATATTCAAAGTTCCCAACACACTTCTGGAAGGGAGCCTCTTCATCAGTGGGAGGCTGCTTGTTAGCTAGGCCACTCATACATTCTACAAGAGTAGATTAAGAGGCCATAATTACACAGTACGTTTCACATTGTATGTTCCAATTTCAAGCAGAGAATTTCCCTATCTAGTATATCATGTGAGATAGTCCCAAGATCCTCTGCTTCTCCAAATGTTAGGAAGTTTTTCCTGATCTCAAGTACGTATATGGTTCTTTGCAATTTCTTCCAAGTGCTTTGAGTTCTGCTTTCTGGAGCCAAGCAAGACCAATCTAGATATTCTTCCATATGGTAGCCTTTCTAATATCAGCAGACAGTTATTTCCCTCTCCTAGTTGTCTCTTTTCCAATTCCTAAACCAATCCTCAACATCCTTCAGCATTTTGGTTGCTCTTTTCTGGGTAGTCTCAAACTTCTCAATGTCCTTCCTAGTCTCTGGCCATGAGAGCTGAACCCAAGAGTCCAGCTGAGGTCTTAGGAGGGTAGTGTGCTACCATCACCTTCTTAGGCCTGGAAGGTAGACCTCTCTTCCTGCTGCCCAAGATCATCTCAGCCTTTTTCGCTATCTTGACACACTGCTGAGTTCTACACTAAGCTGGTCATCTACTAAAACACCCAGATCTTTGTCAGACTGCTTTCTTCCCTTGCTTTTGAATTTGATTTTTTGAGTCCGAGTCTAAGACTTTACACATTTATCCCTAGAAAATTGCATCATAGTAGACTCAGCCCAGTATCCTAGCCTGTCAAGATTTTCTGGGCCCCTGACTTCAGATTCCAAATTTGTGTCATTGGCAAATCTGATAAATGTACTATTGATGTCTCACTTTTCTATTGGTTAGTAAGCCCAGAGCACAGAAGATAACTCTAAGCCACAAACATTGGCATTTGGTCTTACCAGTTCCCATCTATGTCTTTCTTAGATTGGCAGCAGATGCACTTTACAAATAGTAAGCGCTTAATAAATGTTTCATTCAGTCAGTCATTCTATGTTTTTGTTCAAGCAATAAAGGCCAATGGGTTACTTCCCTAATCCTAGTTATCATCAGCAGCCCTTGAATTTTCAGATGGAAGCTAATTCAGACCAGGATGGGCTAACAGTTGACTTTTTTCCTATCTTTGAAAACAGACATGCCCAACGGGTCCACAAGGAGAAGCTGTTTTCACACATTTCGGACACATGTGTTTGCCTATAAAATATTTGTATAAACAGGGCCTTCCAGAGCTTTGGCTAAAGCCTTGGGGATGCTAACTCTCAATCATTCTTTTTGATTGGTTGGAGTGGGGTCGCTATGACTATTAAGTCCAATAGTTAACATTTATGTGGTGCTTTAAGGTCCATACTAAAGCTGACTGTGAATAAATGGTCAGATGAGACTGGTTGTTTTTAAAGGCCATTTTTCCCTCAATGGCAGGGCATGTGGTAAAAATGTGACTCAGAGAACCTGGGCATTTCGTGTATGCCAAACTACGTACTTCCAGCAAAATTCCACTTGTAAGGACTCTTCCAATGAAGACTTACCCTTATGCTGTATCATATAGCCATTTCACTCCAGAGCAGGAGGAAGCTGTGCTGGGGAAGCAGTTATACAAAAAAAACTATCTTTTGCAACATTTCTGCCTACACCGATGTAAAAAAAAATATTTCTCTAGTGGGGTAAAAAATTGAACAAAGAAAATGTCTTTTTTCAATGTAATTTAGAGTTGGCTATATAAGTTGAGAGCTGGAAAATGTGAAGTTCTGTTTATAATGGATAGAGTACTACTCAGAACCAAGAGCAAATGAAGAGAAAGCCATACTGCATATTACTTTGCTAAGACAGATTTTTAAAATATATTTTATTTGTCATGTTTTTTTAAGTATCTAATATGGTGTGGCTGAAGGGACCTCAGGTTTGAATGAGCAATGAAATTCAGAACAGAGACAATACATCTTCTGCCAACCTAAGAAGAGTCTACTTGGGAAATCAGTCATATCAAAAGCAAATATTTATGGTGTTATGGAGTTATCCATAAATTTGTTTTTTTTTAATTTGGAGTTATTTATGGAATTATCAGCAAGGAAGAGACTTTCGCCCAATTGAGTAAGAAAAATATACCAGATGTTCTCAAACATCAGCCCTTCCCAAATGGAGACATTCAGAGAAGAGGTCAGCAAGCATCTCAGGGAAAGATTTCTCAACAAGGCTGCCAAATAAAAGTTTGAGAAATAAGACACTATCCTGCCTGTGGCAGGGAGAAGTGGAATACAATTTTTAAAAGTTCAAAAAGGGACAGGTATGTGACACAGTAGAGCACCAGGCCAGGAGTCAGGAAGACCTGAGTTCAAATCTGACCTCAAGATACTTCCTAGCTGTATGACTCTGGGTAAGTCACTTAACTCTGTTTGCCTAGCCCTTGCCCTTCTAGAAGTCTTAGACTACTAGAAAGTAAAGGTTAAAAAATCCTCAAAGCTTGTTTCCTTAAATTAATAAGCCTTATAAGTTGACTTGAGGCACTTTTGTCAAGAGTCTAGTTTTTTATAACCTCATTTATAATTTAATGTCTTTTGAGGAGTGAAATGACTTGTATGGACTCTTGCTGCCACTGAGTATCAGAGGTGAGATTCAAACCCAAGTCTTAAAGAATACAGGTTCACTTCTCTCTAGCTGCCAAAGCACACTGCCACTCTTAGATATCCCAAATGAGAAAGAATACAGAATTTATACTAAAGAAATCTGGGGAAAAATAAAGAAAAGGCAACAAAAGTGACAGAATCATAATTTTAAAATACTGCAAAGATTCCTTCTATCCATATCTCAAATAAGCAAATAAGAGGTGAAATCAATTAAATGATTTAGGCAGAAGTATAAATTGAAACTCTAGTTAACCTCTTCCTGTGCCATTATGATTAATGCTTGAATTTCCATTTTCTTTTGTCAAGAATTCTATACCCTCTTTTCTACAACTATAAAAATATTATCTATGGCATTTTAAAAATTGGCTATCAGACTTGGATATCCACAGAATAAATATGATGTAGTTCTTTTAAAAATATTGCTTCTCCAGGTTCTAATTCTAGTATCAAGAAATCTGGGGCAGCTAGACAGCACAGTAGATAGAGAGCCAGAATAGAGGACCTGGTTCAAATCTGGCCTCAGTCACTTCCTCACTGTGATCCTGGCCATGAGTCAACAAGACAGAGGACTAGACATTTTGTCACTAACAAGTTAGAGGACTAGACTTTTTCTTTCATTCTTCTAAACTTTCAAAACTCTTCCAAAATAAGAAGTATATACAAGGAGTCAAGAAATCACAGCTATTCTGACATCAAAAAGTTTAATGAAGCAACACTAATGAATTAACACCAAAAAAAGCTAATCCTTAAAGGCTAATTCAGCATCTCCCTCTTGACCAGCCCCTAACTCAAAACTTTATACACTTTGGCTTGTGCTCTGGGATCCTCTTAGCAATTTCTTTGCTGTTGCCATGGTTGAAAGAGGATGTAGGCTCTGCCTGGGGCTATGGCATATTGTTATAGCCACATTTAACCAAAGAACTAAAGAACAGAATGAACTGGGGCAAGGGATCAACATGTATGGGACACTATAAAAGGCCTAAAAAAAGAGGACTGGCATCCAGCTAGGCCAGTTCTGTCTCCCCAGAAGTCACATAGGGCAGGGACTGAGATGGGTGAAAAATTAATCTATTCACATAGAAGACAGATAGCTTTGAGGTCTAGCCCTGAGGGAGAAAGTGCCATTAAAAGGGAAGGAGTCAAAAAGTGAGTGATAAGGTAATATAAGGAAAAAAGACTGATATTACCAAACTTTCAAGAAAAACAAAATTCAGAAATAATTGGAATAAAAGAAAAACTTGAATCTATGGTAGTGAGTCTTTTCACAGAAGCAAAAGTGAAAACAAATGATTAGGAATACAAATACACAGAAGAGAAAGGCAATTTGGAAGAAAAGAAGCAAAAAAAATAACATTAAAGGAAAACTATCTACAAAGGCAAAATATATCCATTTTGAAGTAATGAAGCTACCTACTACATTGGGTGGAAACTCATTTTAAAAAATTGACATCTTTGAAATCTAAAGTCCTTCAAAAATGAACTTGCTTACAATATGTTCCCAAACAGAAAATCTCAAATGAAGAAAATATTTAAAAACTGGAGTGAAAGTAGGTATGTAGAGCAGAAGATTTAAAAGGAGAAAAAAATCAAAATGCCAAATTATGCTGCAAATTACAAAACATTATTTTCATTCTTTGATTCTGAAAAACAATCATCTTTTGGCAACTTCACAATTTTTTTCACTCATTAAAATAGTGGGGGTAAAACTAATCATAGTTGGGTGTAGTAGAAAGAGGACTGCCCTTACAGTTAGGAGTACCAGGTACAAGTCCTGCCTCTAGAGGATAGCTAGATGACCCTATGCAAATAAATTAATTACCTCTGATGCTGATCTGCACTAAAGGAAGAAGTTAGCACACTGGCAATTCCCTGCACTAAGAAAATCATAGCTTTAGATGAACAGAAACAAAAATTCAGTCTATCATGGCCATGTTAGCATATGTCTATATTCCCTGCTTCTGGGATGGCTAAAGCTGTTGGATCACTGGAGGTCAGGAAATCACAGCTGCAGCAGCAATTAAGCTGATGGGGAGGGGGCAGTCAGGAACCACATTATATTCAACACAAATACAACAAACTCACAGGA
Source organism: Gracilinanus agilis (assembly GCF_016433145.1). NCBI lineage: Eukaryota > Metazoa > Chordata > Mammalia > Didelphimorphia > Didelphidae > Gracilinanus > Gracilinanus agilis. Next base: position 18,654,146 of record NC_058136.1, on the reverse strand, counting down.
TACAGGACGGAGGAGCCACTAGATAGCCTAAGGAAGGGCAGAATCAGAGGCCCAGGTCAGAACTGGAACATGTTAAAGTCCTCATAGAGATCCATGGGATTTAGGCCTGTGAGTAAAGTAGCCCCAGCACTTCTTATCTGAGTGAGTTAGGGAGACTCAGTCTCAAAAAAAAAAACAAAACAACAAAATATAATTGATCACAGCTGAGTTCTAATTCTTAGTATCAGTTGAAGTGCCCAATTGAGAGAAAAAAGTGACCTTGAATCTATACAAAACTAAGCAACCATAAAAAAAATTCTACAAGAAGCACCTTTCAAGGGGGGAGTGGAACAAGCCATTTATTTAGTGTCTACTATGTGCCAGGCACTGCACTAAGGACTTTTTACAAATATCATCTCAGCTAATCTTTACAACTTTGTGAGGTAGGTGTTATTATTACCCTCACTTTACAGATGTAAACCAAGATGTAGACCAAGGTTAAAAGGCTTACTCAGGCCACATTCATAGCTAGTGAGTATCTGAAACCATATTTAAATTCAAATTTTTCTGATTTCAGAATCTCTTCAAAAATCTTCAGAGTGAGTACTCATCCCCTGACTGAGAGGGTCATCCCCCTGTAGTAAAACTTGTGATGAGTGTCTCTGAACTTAACCAGGCTGGTTAAAAAAGCAGACAGAGTCCATCACTAGATCCAGACTGAAATCCTTTTCAACTTAGTAGATAGATATAAATTGATTCCTACCAACAAGGAAGTTCTCTCAGGGCTTATGCTCTACCATGTTCTTAAAACCCAGTTTTGTTGTTTGTTGGCTGGGTTATGGAAAGAGAAGCATACTAATACACTGTTGGGGGAGCTGTGAATCAACAGAACACTACAGATAGTAATTTTAAATTATAGAAATGAAATGACAAAAATGTCCACATCTTTTGTCCCAGAGATTCTATTATTAGTATTATATCCCTAGAAGGCCACTGAGTAGAAGAAAATCCTCATATACATAAAATATTTATAGCAGTACTTTTTGCAGTGCTGAAAACAAAAAGTAGATGGCCTTTGATTGAAGAATGGCCATATAATTTGTGGCATGTAATATAATGTAATATATGTAATGTAATGAAATATAATAGAATATTACTGTGATAGAAAAGGGATACTGAATGTGATGAATACAGAGAAGCATAGGAAGAGCTACATGAACTGATGCAGAATGAAGTGAGCAGAGTCAAAAAATGTACTCACTAACAAGAACAATATAAATGGGAAGAACTACACACAAGAAAAATAAAAAATGAATGTTGCAAAATTACAAAAAAATAAGCAGAGATGAAAAGAACAGGTACCCTGTCTACCCCTCTGGATTGGTGGGAGGTCCACAGTGTTACACATTACACATATTTTCACATTTTTCTGAGTATTTATGCTGATTTTCCCTTTTCTTATCTTTTACAAATATATTATTTATTATATGGGATGGCTCTTTGGAAGGAATTAAAGGGAGGGATAGTGTAGGAAATTGTTGTTAAAAAAGACATAAATAAAAACTTATTTTAAAATATTTAAAAAATATGATAACTTAATAAGGAGCAGTATGATCAGAAGGTCATAGATCTTTAGCTGAAAGGGACATATCATATCTCAAAGGTCATCTAGTCCAAATTCCTATTATTTTATTGAGAGGTAGCATAGACTAATGGATAGAGAACTAGGCTTGGATTCTGGAAGAACTGAGTTAAAATCCTGCTATATATTTGCTAGCTGTGGGACCTTGGTCAAATCACTTAACTTCTACATGCCTCATTTTCCTCATATATAAAATGAGTGTGTATTCAGTGGCTTACTAAGGGTCTCTTTAAGCTCTAAATCTATAATCCTACTGATAAGGAAACTGAGAGGTTAAGTAATCTTCCCAAGGTCACATAGGCAGACCCATCCTTTTTAAATATGTACCACATTAGTGGCACATAATAGGTACTTAAGAAATATTTGCTATGGGGCAGGTAGATAGCACATTAGATAGAGCACCAAGTCTGGCGTCAGGAGGACCTAGGTTCAAATTTGACCCCAGATACTTCCTAGCTGTGTGACCCTGGGCTAGTCATTTAACCCCAACAGAAAGTAAGGGTTAAAAAATCTGAAAGAAATGCTTGCTAACTGACCTAGTTTCCAGTTACTGGTTCTATGGCCTAACTTTTCACAACTACTCCCCTAGCCTGGTGGCCCTAGTTAAATCACTTAATTCAATACAATGCAGTCAGTCATTTAGTTCAGTTTCTATTATGAAGAAAGCACAGGAGATACAAAGACAAAAAATGAAAATAGTCTCTTCCCTAAATAAGTTTACATTCGATGTAGAAGAAGGCAGAGGACACAACAGGTACACAGATATATGTGCAAGGTAATTTGAAGAGTCCTAACAAATTGGAGAAGGGGGGAAATTAGGAAAGATTTTTTTTTTATAGAAGAAGCCATCTGAGCACAGACCTGAAAGAAATTTGGCATTCTAAAAAGTTGGGGTAAGGAGGAAGTGCCTCCAAGGCACAAAAGTACTGATGCAAAGCAGGTAGAAGATGGAATAGTAAGTATGAAGAAGAATAGAAAGGCCATTTTGAATAGAACATAGAGTCCATATGAAATAAGGCAGACTAGAAGAAATTGTGATGGCTTTGAAATGCACCAAGTTGAAAAATGGGCTTTTGATTCTAGAGGCAATAGGGAGCCACTGATAATTTCTGAGGAGTGGAATATCATGCTCATATTTGTAATTTCAGAAGATTATTTTGGCATATATGGGAAGGACTGGAAGGAAAGGACACAGGGGGCCTGATCAGAGAGCTACTGAAATAATCCACATGAGAGGGCCTGAAAGAGGGGAGTAGCTATATACAGAGATGGGAACAAATGTAAAGTCTTGGGAAAGTAGAAGATGTGGCAAGTGGCAGGATATAAATGGTGAGGGAAAGGGGACAGTCAAGGATGACTCTAAGGCTGTGAACCTGAGCAACAAGGACAGCAATATCTTCAGGAGAAATAAGGAATCTGGGAGGAATGGTGTTTTTAAGGAGTTGGTGATGTAAGGCTGGATTAGGGGAGAGGGGCTGGAGATATAAATGTGGCAGCAATTTGCATGGAAATGACAGTTAAATGCATGGAATGGGGGGCAGTTAAGTGGCTCAGTGGATAGAGTGCCAGACCTGGAGACAGAAGGTCCTGGGTTCAAATGTGGCCTCAGACATATCCTAATTGTGTGACTAGACAAGTCACTTAGCCCCCACTGCCTAGCCTTTGTCCTTCTGTCTTATTGCCATATAATTGGACAAAATAGTTTTTATGATTGCCTTAATTTCCTCTTCATTAGAGATGAGGTCTCCCTTTTCATCTTTGATACTGTTAATTTGGTTTTCTTCTTTCCTTTTTTTATTAGATTTACCAGTACTTTTGTCTATTTTATCTGTTTTTTCAAAATACCAGCTTCTAGTCTTATTTATTAATTCAATAGTGCGTTTACTTTCAATTTTATTAATTTCTCCTTTGATTTTTAGTATTTCTAATTTAGTTTTCATCTGGGGATTTTTAATTTGTTCATTTTCTAGTTTTTTTAAGTTGCATGCCCAATTCATTAATCTCTGCTCTCCCTAATTTGTTAATATATGCACTCAGTGATATAAATTTTCCCCTTAGAACTGCTTTGGCTGCATCCCATAGGTTTGGGTAAGAAGTGTCATCATTGTCATTGTCTTCAATGAAATTATTAATTGTTTCTATGATTTGTTCTTTCACTAAATTATTTTGGAAAATCATATTATTTAATTTCCAATTAGTTTTTTGTTTGCCTCTCCATGTATTCTTACTAATAACTATTTTTATTGCATTATGATCTGAGAAGGTTGCATTTATTATTTCTGTTTTTTTGCATTTGTTTGCCATGTTTCTATGCCCTATTACATGGTCAATCTTTGTGAATGTTCCATGTGCTGCTGAAAAGAAGGTGTATTCCTTTTTGTCCCTATTTATTTTTTCTCCATATATCTATTAACTCTAATTTTTCTAGGATTTCATTCATCTCTCTTATCTCTTTCTTATTTATTTTTTGGTTTGATTTATCTGTATCTGATAGGGGAAGGTTGATGTCCCCCACTACTATAGTTTTGCTATCTATTTCGTCCTTGAGCTCCACTAGCTTTTCCTTTAGAAATTTGGATGCTATACCGTTTGGTGCATACATGTTGAGTACTGATATTTCTTCATTATTTGTACTGCCTTTTATTAGGATGTAATTACCTTCCCTATCTCTTTTAACCAGATTTATTTTTACTTTATTTTTTAAGACAGAAGATAAAAATTTTTATTAATTTTATTTTATTAAAAAATTTTAAAAACTTTAAAAAAATACATGGCATGGTGAGATCACAAAGAGAGAGGGTAAAAAGAAAAGAGAAGAGAACCTACATCCCTAAATGAGCAGAAGATGGATGATGAATGAGCCAAGGAGATGCCAAAGTAGGAGTAAGAAAGAAGAGAAGAACACAGAAAGTAGCAGCATTCAAGTCAAGGGAGGAAAAAGGATGGCCAACAGTGTCATAAACTGTAGGGAGATCAAAGAGAAATCAAAGAGAAATGAGGCCAAGGAATTCAAGAGCAGAGGAGAATTGACATAGAACATGTCAATCAGAGTGAAGTTTGAGAATTGGGGGTATACTCCTATAATCCCAGCTACTGGGGAACCTGAGTATGTGTTAATCTCTTGAGCCACATCAACTAGGTGACCACATCAAGTTCTGAATTAGTAGGGTAAGCTCCCAGGAGCAGGATAGGGGAGAGTGAGAAGGTGAGGGGGTACTAGGTTGCCTAAGGAGGGGCAAATGAGCCCAGGCTGAAAATGGAGCAGATTTCAAAGCTCCCGAGTCCATCAGAGTGAAATCAGGCCCACAAGTAAAGTAACTCCTGCCTTTCTAGCCTGTGCAAGAAAGGAATACTGGGTCTTTAAAACAAAACAAAAAAAAAAATCAGAGTGAAGATTGTGAGAGGAGGAAAAATAGTTTAGAGCAGAGAAGAAAAACTGGGACTACTGAAGGGACTACAGGTCACAGTGATGGAAAACAGAAGGATGCATCAGAGCAGAATTTCAAAATTCTTAATCATGGCAACAGAACAGATATAGAAGTTGGTGAGATCAAGCCCTGTGTGGCTGAAGTAGAGTGAAGAGTAATGAGAGTTTAAATGGGACACATCTGGATATTTGGAGGGAAACCTATAAAGTATTATAAAGTCCTGAAGTTTGAGGGCAGGCATTGGAGCAGAAAGAAAAACTGAGAGATGGCTACAGCAAGAATCTGGACTTGGGGGAGGTGGGGCAGCTGGGTGCCTTTGGATTGAGAGCCAGGCCCAGAGATGGGAGGTCCTGGGTTCAAATCTGACCTCAGACACTTCCTAGCTGTGTGACCCTGGGCAAGACATTTTACCCCCCATTGCCTAGCCCTTACTGCACTTCTCCCTACATAGTATTGATTCCAAGATGGAAGGTAAGGATTTAAAAAAAAAAGAATCTGGACCTGATAACACTTATGGACAGAATGAACCCTCAAAGATGCTGTTTTTTTTTATCTGTGAGAAACAAGAAAAATGCCTCTCTCCTTTTCCTGACCCAGTGTGTCTCAGTGCATGAGAGAAGGGGGCACTCCATTAATGGAGAAAATTGCCAGGGAGAGCGTGACTTCTGAAGGAAGCCAGATTTCTATTAGTTCTAAATAAGAGTATGAGCTGAAGAGATTTTAAAAAAAAAGTGTGTGTGTGTGTGTGTGTGTGTGTGTGTGTGTGTGTGTGTGTGTGTGTGGGAAATTGGCTGAAAAGAGAGTCAGGGTACCAGAGGCTGGAGGGGAACATGAGGAAGGAGAAAGATATGAATGAGCTTTAGGTTCAGATATATTGATAGAAAAGAGACAAGTAGAAAAGGGATTTTGGCTTATGCAGTGACCATGCCACAAGTTTAAGGAGAAGAGATTTGAGAGTTTATCTACATATGGATGGGGGAAGAACTTCTATGTGATCATGGCACCCACACTCAAAAGTCTTTGACAAGTGAGTTTAGAGTCCTTTCAAGAGTAGTAGACTGCTGGTCATTCCCAATTCAGGAGAGCTGGGGGCAAAGGCAGGTAAGTAGAAGGAACAGGGTGTTCTGGACTGAATTCACAGGAGATTCCAGCCCTGCGGCCTCATCCTGAGATTCTAAGGGCCCAGCATTTCAGAGAACATCCTTATCAGTTCAAGCAATTACCACCAGCAGCATTTCTGGTCCCTCTCTTTTGAAAAGGGCCCTTAATAATCATTGCTAACATTTAGATAATCTTTTCTGTAGTCTCATTTGGTCCCCACAAAACTCTGAAACTGAAAAATGAAACGGCCTACCCCTGGAGAGGGAAATTCAAGGCATCGGAGTTGGGGTTCAAGGTGGAGTAACTGCAAGGTCATGGCCCTTCTGAATGCTAAGTTGCTTCCTACTTCCCCAATGGTTGATGCTACAGTGCACTTTTTGCAAAATGAGACCAACCCTGGAGTGCAATAGCTGCTGCAGCGAGGGATCCAAAGCAGTCCTGGGTCTCAGCTTTCTCACTTTCCCACCCTTTGCAAAGCACGTGGCGTTGCAGAATCACACCGTATTGGGGCTCACTGAATGCTTAGCAGTTCCAAAGCCACTCAGTTTTGGGAGCTCCACAACTAAGGGCCCAGTGATGCCATCTTGGGTTCGAAAGTTAAACATTGGGGGGGGGGGGGTTGAAAAGTGGCGCACAAGAGTAATTCTTGCAAGAGGGTAGGGTGGGAAAACGCGCTTAGGGAGATCCTAGGGAGTGGGGGGCAGGGGCATTAACCCGGGTCCGAGTATTCCTCCTCCACCCCACTCTCACACCTCAGCAGCACCTGTCGCGCTAAAGCCAAATGGCCATTTCCCGGGAAAGGTCTAGTTCAAGCTAGAAGTGTCCCCTTCGGGCACCCATGGGACAGCCTACGAAGCAGCAGTGACTAAGAAGTCCCATCATCTTCCGAACTGGGCTAGTCTCACTTTGCATGCCACCCGGTCCCTCCCTCTACGCCAGGGGGAGGGGAACACGGAGTGCAGCGGGAAGCGGGGTTGGCAAAAGAGTCCGGTCGGGCCCCCATTACACATTTTTGGCTTACCTTGATACAGTAGGGTGGGTCTTCGGAGGTGACCAGCATATACCTGTCTCCCCGGCTGGCTGGGTCCCGAGCTCGGAGCTGTAGGGAGGGGGATGCGGACCGCACGGTGGTTAGCAGGAGTCCGGGTTCGGCCACGCCCCTCTCCTCTCCCCTCCGGGGAAGCCGGGAGCTCTAGGCC
>NC_058136.1:18620847-18646476 GCF_016433145.1 Gracilinanus agilis | reverse complement strand
CCAAGTCCCGGCTGCTCTTACCTTTAGGAAAATCTCTACGGCATTCTTTGCTATGTCTAGATACGTGGTACCTAGCTCGGTGCGCTGGTTCATTGAAGCCGACGTGTCTAGTAGGAACAGGAGGATCGGCATCTTCGCTGCAGGGACCCCGGAACCCTGCCCGCTCAGATCCAAGGGAGGACTCCCTCGGCTGAAAGGGGCCGAGTGGCACGGGGCAAGGCAGAAAGGTCAGGTCCAGCTCTGAGCCTCTACTCGCGGAGCGCTCCCGAACCCCAAGTCGCTTTCACCCTGTGATTTCTCTCGACCCCACTCCCAGAGTGCTAACACCCCCTTCTCTTCTCTCCCTCGCCGCCCCGTCGCCACCACGGTCGCTGCAGCTGCCACTGCCGCCTGCCACTCCCCCCGCCACCCCCCACAGGTAGTCGCTTCGTAGGCTGCCTCCAGCCGGGAGCGCTGCCTCCCGACAGTGCGCTACTCAACTTCTTACGGGTTCACCTCTGGGGTGGGGGCTGGGCTTCACGTGACTCGGACCCTTGCCATTGGCTAGCCCGGACTCCAAATTTGCGTATTCAATTGCGGGGAGGCCAAGGGGGTGGGGCCGAGGGGTTCCAGCCATTCCCAGGGCACACCAGGGAGTCCTCGGCTAGGGCAGAGCACATGCTCCAGGCTTTCCCTCCCGCCCTGGCGAGTGTCGAAGGGAGGAAGGGAAGGGAAGGAGGGAGGGAGGGAGGAAGAGAGGGTGGGAGGGGTGGTATTGGGGATCGCCCAACACTTTTCCTTCTCGCTTCGGCAGGAGCAGGTGGAAGGAGCAAATAGCAATTGACTCTAAGTAAAAGTGCCGGGCGGCGGGAGGGCTAGTCTCACCAGAAACTAAACTTTACAGCGGGCCACGCTGGTTACCAGTTTCTGTGAAGAAACCGAAGTCCTTTCCCTATGCAAGAGGTCTCCTGCAAGAAACTAAGGAGAGGAGCTTTTGCACTTCTCTCCCCTCTGGCCGGTAGTTGGCAGGAGGCTGCTGTGAACACAGCATGCAAATTGGGCTTGCAAAGCCCACTTGAAGCACCACGCCCCCCCCCAAAAGGGGCTGGCTCCCCTTTATCCTGCCTAAATCCTTCTAGGAGCTGTGTGGTTTCATCAGAGTACTCCGTAGGGCAAGCTTAGGCGAAAGCCTGGGAGAGCTGCGATTAGTGGTCTTGCTGGGGCTGGGCCTTTTCGGGGTGGTCAGACATAGTGGACGCCTTTCCAGCTTGGGAGATCCTGCCACATCTGAATTTCCAACGTGCCTGACTTTCTAGGATCCGCAGTCTTACACACCCATTTCTCTCCCCGCCCCCCCCCCGCCCCCCTCGCCATCTCCCCGCCCCAAACACGGGATAAGGGAGAAAAGTACTAGTTTGGAAAATCCAGCCTAAAAAGTGGATTGAAATGTTCTCCCAGACAGCTTCTCATGACCTTAATATACAGTTCACATCTTGGATGATAGCTGGTGCATTGTGCTTTGACTCCCAGTAGACATTTCACAGCGCAGTCACAGCCCTGCCTCTGCCTCGCTCCCCAACCCCGCCCTCCCCCACCCCCATCCCACTGCACAAGTCCGGTTGATTCTACCTTCCTAAAACCTCTCACGTCAACTCCTTCTCTACTCTGCCACTGCCCTGTACAGGTCCTTATCGCCTCACTCTTTACTGCTATAAAGTCTGTCTCAGTTCTTTTCCTAATCTAGTCTTTCCTCCACTTAGCTATTAAAGCGATCTTCCTAAAGTGCAGATCTCATTTTGTCACTCCTATTCAATAAACCCCCTGTGGCTCCCTATTGCCTCCAAGATCAAATATAAAATCCTTGTTCGTCTTGAAAAATTCTTCATAACTTGGCCCTTTCCTACCATTCCAGGCTTCCGAATGCCTTCCCTCCCTCCACATACTCAGTGCTCTAGGGACGTCCATCTCCTTACTGTTCTTGCACAAGCCATCTATCGCCTGACTTTTTCACTGGCTGGCCTCTATGCCTTGAAGGCTCTCTCTGCCCACTACCATCTGCTGGCTTCCTTCAAGTCTCAGCTAACAATCTTCTGAAAGAAACTTTCCAGGTCCACCTTAATGCCAGTGCCTTCCCTTTAAATTTGCCTCCAACATACCTAGCCTAGAACTTGCTTATTAATGTTATTTTTATTAGTATTTTAATTATAACAAGTAAATGATCGAATAATATTAATTTCTATCTTTGTATGTTGTTTTGCACATTAGATTGTGAGCTCCCTGGAAGCACCAACTGTTTTTGCCTTTCCTGGCTTCCTTGGCACTTAGCAAAATACTTGGTGTATGTAGCAAGCTGAAAACATGTTTGCTGACTTGACTGGAATTCCTGTCAGAAGAAACTAGCTGTATGAACTTGGATGTCCATTTCTTTCCTTATCCATAAAATCAGTGCTGGATAAGACAACCTCTAGCTCTAAATTTTGGGTTCCAGTGATTACAAATCATTTCAGATCATAGACAGAACTAGGAGGCCATGGGGGTCACCTAGTCAATCCTCATTTTACAAATGAGGAAGCCAAGGCCCCTTGGAAGTGACTTGTCCAAGGTCACACAGCTAGAACATGGCACAACCCTTCCTTAAACTTGGATTCAACACTTTTCCATTGTACCACTGCCTCTCCTAGGCAGCAATTTTTCTAGAGGCTATCCCCAGAGGTGGGCAAATTAGCTGATATTTCTGTGATGCATTAAGGTCTACAATGCCCTTTACATATGGTAGTAGTAGTATCTCATTTGACTGACAGCAACTCATTGAGGTAGGCATTACAAGTACTAGGAAAATTCTGTGATTCCCACAGAATACAGAGCTCTTCCTAGTGTGGGAAAGTGATTCCACTAACTCACTTATGACTTAGTAGATATGTCCTTTGGAGGTCACCTGAGGGACAGGAAAGTAAGTTGTGCAGGAGGAAGAATCTGAGCTTAGCACTCTCTATCCATGAGACATACTCCCTCTCCACTCATTTAAATGTTTAAAATTCTAATTTTAAAATTTTAAAATTCTAAAAATTTAAATTTCAAAATTTCAAAATTTTAAATTTAAATTAAAAGACCCTTACCTTTTGTCCTTTAAAATTTTTTATTTTTATTTAATCATTTTATTTTAATTAATTTAATTTAAAAATAAATATTAATTTAAATTCTTTAATTTTTTTATTTTAATGACAAGTTTCCACATAAGTTTCCCAATGTTATATGATCCATATTGTCTCCCTCCCTTCTTCCCTGCCCCTCCAAGAGCTGACAAGCAATATAATCTGGGTTATACATGTATTATCATGCAAAACATAGTTCCATATTATTCATTTATGTAAGCAAATAATCTTATAGAACCAAAACCCTAAAACATAAACCCAGATAAACAAGTGATAAATCATTTGTTTTCATCTGCATTCCTACTCCAACAGTTCTTTCTCTGGAAGTGGAAAGCATTCTTTTTCATAAGTCCCTCAGAATTATCCTGGATTGCTTTAGTAGCAAAGGCTATCACATTTGGTAATTCCACAATGTCACAATTACTGTATATAACGTTCTCTTGGTTCTGCTTATTTCACTCTGCATTAGTTTGTAGGTCTTTCCAGCTCTTTCTGAATTCATCCTGTTCATCATTCCTTATAGCTAGCTCCTTGTATCACTTCTAAGAAAGAAGAATGGAAGGGGCTAGGCAACTGGGTAAAGTGATTTGCCCAGGGTAACACAACTAGGAGGTGTCCGAAGCTAGATATGAATCCAGGTCTTCTTCACTCCGAGCCTGGTACTCTATTAACTGTGCTACTTTCTGCCAATGTACTATAAATCCCAGCTTTAAAGATCAAGCAACTGAGGCTTTGAGGTTAAGTGACTTGCCTAAGGCCACTCATCTAATTTAAGTATTATGGAAGAAGTCCTAGAAACCACCCCCAAATGTCCAGAAATTCAACAAATTAATTGTATATCTAAAGTAAAGTAAATATGAATACCGAGCTTGCTGCTAAGGACCATGCAAAAGGGCTAACATACAAGCTCCCTTAAAAATGTGCTCATTTAAATACTTGCCCTCAGGGAGCCTGCAGTCACAGAATCTCCAGAATTGTAAAAGATCTCAATCTGAGCCATTCAAAAATGAGAATCCCAGCATGACACTAATAATAATTGTTAACATTTACATAGTGCTTACTATGTGCCAGGTCCTGTGCTAAGTGCTTTAAAATTATTATCCCATTTGATCCTCTCGGCAACCCTGGGCAGGGAGGTTGGTACGATTATCATTCCCATTTTACAAATGAGGAAACTGAGTCAAACATTGGTTAAGTGACTTGCTCAAGGTCACGTAGCTATGACATATCGAGGCTGGATTTAAACTCCAGTCTTCCTGAGTCCAATAATGATCTGATCTAACCTAACAAGTATTCTCCATATTCTGCTTAAAGTGAGGAGAAAGTTACCTCATGTGAGGCAGCCCCATTAGGATGTTTTCCCTGATATCAAGACTCATGGTGATTACCCTACCCTCGCTCCCTTACATTGCTCCTGGTTCTGCTTTCTGGGACCTAAGAGAGCAAGTCTGATCCACTTTCCACGTGAGGGCCCTTATAATACTTGAAGAGAGCTGGCATGTTCCCCCTTCACCATCTGGGTCACCCTTCTCTGGACACTGTTTGGCTAATAATGTCATCCTTCTTAAAATGTGCTCTCCCCCCCAAAATAAAAAGATAAAAAATATGGTCTCTCAAGCTAAATACAAGATTCCACATGTCATCTGACCATTAGATTGGGAGCTCCTTGAGGGCAGGAACTCTCTTTGGCCTCCTTTCGTACCCCCTGTGTATAGCACAGTGTCTGGCATATAGAAGGTACTGAAGAAATGTTTTATTAATTGCTTGATTGACCAGGACAGAGGATGGCAAGCCTAACACCTGATTCTTGGAAATTAGTCCCCTCTAGTGAAGCTGAAGATCACATTAGTGGTTTTCAAACAAGTCTCCCATGCAAGAAAAATGGAAATAGCATAGGAGTTGCTATACAAAATAGGCCACAAGGCAGACTAGAATGCCATAAAATCTGCATGCGAAAAAGGGAAAAATCTAACACTTGCATTAAGATTCCTTTATCTTAATTTATAATTATTTATTATAAATTAATTAATAATTATTTATTCCTATATCAATCCACTGGGTGGCTCAGTGGATTGAGAACCAGGCCTAGAGACAGGAGGTCCTAGGTTCAAATCTGGCCTCAGACACTTCCCAGCTGTGTGACCCTGGGCAAGTCACTTGACCCCCATTGCCTAGCCTTTACCACTCTTCTGCCTTGGAGCCAATACACAGTATTGACTCCAAGATGGAAGGTAAGGGTTTAAAAAAAAAAAAAGAAAGAAAAATAAAAAGGAAAAAATTGCTAAGAGCTGAAAGGGTCAGGGAAGGCTTCAAAAGAGAAGGTCAGCGAGTCAATAAACATTTGTTAAGTACCTACTATGGGTCAGGCTCTGGGCTAGAAGGTAGGATGTGAAAGAGGCCTGAAAGGAAGAATAGGATTATGACTGACTCAGAAAGGAGGAAGAAGGACTTCCCCAGATATGGGGAAACAGAGGGCTAATAGATGTAGTCAAGTTTCAGAAAATGTAGGGGATTAGTGAGGGACCAAGTGGGGAAGACAGAAAGTTGCTAAACCTGGAGAAGAACTCAGGCTTCATACACTTATTTTTTGGCAATAATCATAGACTTTTTTTTTTTGCAACCCAGCCAATCCAATCCCCTGTGTGACCTTGGGCAAGTCACTTAATTTTAATTTCTCCATCTGTAAAAGGAAGGACAGCTAAATGGCACAATGGGTAGGGTGCTGGGGCTAGAGTCGGGAAGACTTGAGTTGAAATCTGCCCTTAGACATAAAAAGAGCTGGAGAAGGATCTCTGTCAAGAAAACCCCAAATGGGCTCACAAAGAATCAGACACGATTGAACAACAACAAGAATGAAGTAGATGACCTTTGTGACCACTGCCAGCTTAAAATCAACGATTCCACTATCTTCTGATTCCAAGGCCATTGTGCCACACTGCTTAGGCACTTACTTGACAGTATAATATAAGGTCTGGAAATGCAGTGTGCTACCTTCCATTCTGCTATGCTTCCTAGCGCTGCTTTCATTCCTTCCCTTGATATACTTGACCTTCTGTTCTTCCAGGTGGGTTTTTTTTTAAATTATCTTGTCTGGTTCCACACAGTAGTCCATTGGGATTGACTTAAACAGATAGGTTAACTTGAATGGAATCATCACTTTTTTAATTTTCTCATGCGTCAATCCTGACTTCACTATTTATTCCCATAAAAATTGTTTCATAATTATCTTTTTGAAAATCCTGTGTGGGGCCTGGTAGGATAACTCCCAGATAGTTAATACATTTTGTTATTTTAAAGGGCATTTATCTATTTTTCTCAGGTTGTGTAAGCAACATAGAAATGCTGATGATTTTTGTGAGTTGAACTTGGGTCCTGTTATTTGGCATGAGCCATTTATTATCTCAATTTTGGAGGTTGCTGATTCTCTCGGATCTACGTAACATCTCCTATCATCTGCAAACAGAAATATTTTAGCTTATTTTGCTAGTGTCTTTGACTTTTTGTTTCTTATTGCTAGGAATGGCATTTCTGCAACTATGTCATATGATACTGGTGATAGTGGGCATTCTTGTTTTATCTATATTTTGTGGGGAAGCATCTGAAGTTTCTCCATTACAAAGAATGCTAGCTCTTGGTTTCAGACAAATACTTTTTACTATGTCAAAGGAAAAAATCCTCATTCTTGTGCTTTTCAATGTCTTTGACAAATGGATGCTATATTCCATTGATGTCTCTTTTTCTCCAGCTATTAATAGTCACATGATTTTTATTGTGTTATTAATATGATTTATTAGCTTTATTGTCTTCCTAATATTGAAACATCATTGCATTCCTGGAATAAATCCAACTTGGTAATAATACATTGGGGGAGGTAGTATGTTGCTATGATTTGTTTTCCTAATTTTTTATTTAGCGCCTTTTGAATCAACATTCATTAATGCTAGGGGTCTATACGTCTCTTTTTCTTTGCCCTTTTCCATTTAGAGAAGGTCCATGTTTGGATCAGAGATATAAAGTGGGGTAGAATGAATTCTTTCCCTGTCTCCCAGCACTCAAGCCCTCAGTTTCTATGGAATTGGTTTAATCTTAGCAGGGCTTCTTACAAATGACTTTTTAGTCCATGCCCCTCAGCGAAGGATTCCCTTAAGAATACTAGAACATAGGGGGCAGCTGGGTAGCTCAGTGGATGGAGAGCCAGGCCTAGAGACGGGAGGTCCTAGGTTCCAATCTGGCCTCAGACACTTCCCAGCTGTGCGACCCTGGGCAAGTCACTTGACCCCCATTGCCTAGCCCTTATCGCTCTTCTGCCTCGGAGCCAATACACAGTATTGACTCCAAGACGGAAGGTGAGGGTTTTAAAAAAAAAGAGTACTAGAATATGGCTTACATCTAAGTTGTTATACAAAAAAGGTAAAAAGGCCTTTACCTCCCATGTAAGCACTTGCAATGTAGCTGATAGAGGATAGGCTTCATTTCATATGACAGAAGAAGCAAAACACAAAGGACTTAAACCCATAAACAGAGAAAGCAGGACAGCTAGGTATCTTAGTGGAAAGAGCACCAGACCTGGAGACAGGAGGTCCTAGGTTCAAATCTGCCCTTGGATATTTTCTAGCTGTGTGATTCTAGGCAAGTCACTTAACACCCATGGCCTAACCCTTAGCGCTCTTTTGCCTTGGAACCAATACTTAGTATAGATTCCAAGACAGAAGATGAGGGTTTAAAATATTTTTTTAAAGGGAGAGAGAAAGAGAGAACAACTTCTTGTCTTCCAGTGAGCCTCTCTTTCTCCTAGATCTTACATTATGAAGCTGACCCAACTTAAAACGCTTCCCTAACATGAGGTTCCCCCAAAAGCAAAAAGAACCTGATATTACTATGGAGTATAGCTAGTTTTCACTAGTAAGTCCCCTCCTTTCCATGGACCCATAGAATTCTAGAATTATACTAGATATACAACTCTGTGGTTGGGGTTTCCCCATGAAGGGAAAATAATTAGTGATCAATGGTCAACTACCTTGTAACTCACAGTAATCGTGTAGGCCAAGGCCAAATGTGCTCTGTTCCTTCCTGGTCCTTGGCTTCACCTCTTGTTTGATCTGGGAACTAAGAGGGAGCTACCTCAGCTTTATCATAATAGAATCCTTTCCCTTTCTCCAGGAAGTTTGGTTTAGGAATTCTTCCAGTTGGAGGTTTATTTTCCTCTAACAATTTGTCTGATGCTTTAGCGTTGCCTATTGCTACCATTTTGGAGGCTAAGAGAGTCTATATGTGGAGGATGAGGACAGGATAAGGTTAGCGACCATACTATGTGGATAAGCATTGGAAGTCTTCAGGCAAAGAATGGGTAAACTCTCTCCCAAGTATGTTATAGAGTAGACAGTGGTTCCCAAACTTTTCTGGCCTCCCGCCCCCTTTCCAGAAAAAATATTACTTAGCTCCCCTGGAAATTAATTTTTAAAAATTTTAATAGCAATTAATAGGAAAGATAAATGCACCTGTGGCCATCACTGCCCCCCGGATTGCTGCAGCACCCACTAGGGGGCGGTGGTGCCCACTTTGGGAATCACTGGAATAGGAGTTCTAAACCTGAATTCAGGGACGTTTTAATATGGTGATCATTTCATTCCAGTGTAACTGGCTTCCTCTGTCATCTGAGGTGTTTCATGTTACACATAAAAAAGTGATTCCGAGAAAGGGTCCATGGGCTTTACTAGATTGCCAAAGGGGTCTATGGCACCAAAAAGAATAAGAACCCTTGGACTAGAGGTAATTTTTTAGGGGGTATGGGTTAGACTAAATTGCCTCTGAGATCTTTTCCAAAGCTAAAATGCCATGATTCTGTGAACCAGGGTAAAGTAATTAACATTTTCTAGGGGGAAAAGACTTAAATATGGTACCAATGAAGATGCATCTATTCAGTGTAAGGAGATATCCGCCACAAAGCCTCATCCTTCAGCCTCAACAATGTTGAATAGGCTCCATCCTGGCCCCATCCTCACTCTTACTCCCCAAAGCAGACTTCGATTTTCTTTTTTGTGGCTAGGCAAGATAACCTTCTTTTCCACCTGAGCCTTGAGATCACCCTTTGGTTCTAAGCTGAACCAGTTCTTGTCAAAGTCATCTAAAGTACAACTTTAGTGGCTTCCTTGGCCTCTTCCCAATACCACTTGACTTCCTTTTTCTCCAGGGCCCTTTTGGTCTTCTGGGAAAAATCTCCTAAGGCCCATTTATAAGCCCTTTCTATAAACATGTCTTGGGTCGGTTCCTACACTCCTTTCCATGTGGCTTGGAAATCGCTGTTCCCTTGTGTGGTCTCCTTTGTCTTTAAACATGCCCAACTTTACCTCCGTCTTGGAAAAAACTTTGATTTGATCATATTTCTAGTCCCATGGTATAGTGCAGGAAGTGTTAGGTCCTGAGTTCAAATCCTAGTTGTCACGTACTACTTGTTCATTCTTAGGCAAGTCTTCCCCTCTCTGGTCTCAATTCTCTCTTTGGCCAAATAACTAGATAGCATTCAGTATCCCTTCCAACTTGAAACCCAGGATCCTATAATCCCATCAACATGAACCTTTCTTTCATGGCTCAAATGGAGCTAAAAAGACAAAAAGGAAATGGTGCCTGTCCTCAGGGAGCTTCTTTCCCATATAGACCATTTAGAGTTGGCAGATGTCAAAGTTCAAATTTAGGCAGTGATGGTCTGGCATCTCCCTTCATGCGGAAGAAACCAGGGAGTTGACTTCTAGAGGAGTCATGATGACATGTAATGGAAGTGGACTTGAGGAGACCATGGAATGTGCATAGGCATTCTATATTTGGCTCTATGGTGAAAGGGAGGCCCATTACAAAGGGCCTGTCACCTTCAGCTATGGCCTCTTTATCTCATTTGGTGAAAGTCAATTATCTTCCAAGAAAAGCTGGTGGGATCTTCTCTTCTGTGAAGCCATATGACCCTGTGAAAGGGCCTCTGTATGTGTTCTTTCCCCTTTTACACGAAGGATTTTGGAGTCTCTGACCTTGTGAATTCAAAGGGTTAAAAGGCACCCCAACATTCTACAGTCTGAAGTCATGCCTCACCTTTGGCTATGAACTTGGTGTGATGAATACTATATAAGAACAGAGTTATTGTGCGTTGGCTATGTGGGGGGGGGCGGTTTGGGGGAGAGGGAACGAACATGAAACATGTAACTATGAGAAAATTTTCAAAATAAAAATTTAAATTAAAAAAAAAGAACTGAACTAAATCATGAGCCTACTAACTCCCTTTGTGTGGTATAAAAGATTTATATTGTTCTTGCAATGTTTTCAAAGTAAAGATCCCTTTGTAAAAGCCAGTCAATATCAAGAGCTTAAATGGAAAGGGGGTGCTAGTCCTCATTGCCTAACCGTAGGGAGGAATAGAGCTCGTGGGCCTCAAACCCTGAGGGGATATCAAGCAGGCTTAGTCTGAGAGTGGGCTAAGGCATCCCATGCTACACTTGGAACATCATAATAATTGGGAAGGGATTCAAGTCATCAAAGTCCTAAACTCTCTCAATTTTGAGGGGCTCCCTATCATAGAGGGAGTGTGGTAGAGCGAAATGAGTGTCGGACTTCAGAATCAAGAGGGTCTGAGTTGGAGTCCCAGCTCTTCCACTTACAAGCTGCATGACCTTAATCAAGTCATTTCATTTCTTCCAAGCTGTAGTTTCAACTTCTTAAAAAAGGGCCATAATACTGGCCCTACTACTTTCATATCTGTTGCGAGGACTGAGTAAAAGAAAGCCCTTCATAATTGTTTTATCAGTTCCTCTAATACTGCAACAAAAGATGAGAGATGTTTCTGTTTTGCAGCAGGAAGGCTTGGGGGAGGGAACTGGTACTACCCAAGTCTGTGAAATTCTAATGGTGATTAAGTCATAATAAATGTAGCATGTGCAACGAATTTCTGTACCCATCTGGGGATAGGGCCCATTGGATAGTCAGCCTTGGTTTGGGGGTATGAATAGAGGGGAAGACGTGTAGCGCAGGGAGTCTTATCCCAAATTCCATGGCAATATGACACTCAATCCTCAAACTCTTGGGAAAAGGAAGAAGCAAAGTGGTAGAATAACAAAGGAAGAAGACAGCTCCCTGCCTGAAGGGGCAGGGCCCTCTGGAGTGGCACTGCATTGGCAAAAGGCCCTGAGGAAAAAGAGCCTTTGGACAAGGGGATTGCACTAGGGAGGAAGTACATCCATCCCCTTTGGTGCTGGTGCCCTGAGACAAAACACCAGTTATCCCACCCTAGTAAGGGCTTTGTCTAGGATGATTCATCTAGAGACTTACAGACCAGATACCAGTTTAGGAGGGAGAGAGAAGCAGGACCTTTCAAAGGGGCAGAATGGTTTGGTAAAAAGAAAGCACTGTTTTGCACAGTGAGCGCTAAATTTCTAGAACTTGTAGCACTCCAAGGGGCAATGGCAGCTGAACATATAAAGAGTTTGTGGCATTAGTCCAGATCAGCCACCCCATCCTCTCCCCGGGGGAGGAGGGTTTCTCCACCAGAGACATTGGGTTTGGGATTAGCTGTCTTCCTTCATTTCTTCTGAAGTATCCTTCCCTTTGTGTGCTCTACCCTTAACTCCTCGCTCTTACGTATCCCACATATACCAGCTGTTGTTGAGTCGAACACCTCTTGTCTATGTCCCCTTCCCTCCACTCATGCCATCACCAATAACTTTGGGCCTCTGCACTTCCTACCTGGACTATTACAGTGGCTTTCTAACTGGCCCTCCTTCCCTCAAGTCTCCATTTACTCCATTCAGCTACCAAGGTCATTTCCTGAAGGTGTCACTATGTCGCTCCCCTAAATGAGCCTCCTTATTTGCTTCTGGCATCAAATGGAACCTTCTTTGCTTGGCATTCAAAACTCTTCATAAGCTGGCCCTTTCGTACACTTTATTTACTCTCCTCATATATCCTCTCATCTCTGGGCCTTTCCACTGGCTATCTCTCACTTCTAGAACTCTTTGCCCCTTCGCCCCTGCCTCTGGGTTTTCCCAGCTTCCTTCAAAACTCAGTTCAAATCCAGAAGGCCCCTTCAGGCTTTCCCTCTCCAACTATTTTCTATAGAGCTTGTCCATACCCAGTTTTCTACTGTATAAGTTGCCTGAGGGCAGAGTCTACGTTTTGCATTTCTTTGTGCCCACAGTGTCTAGCACAGTGAATGACACAAATACTTAACCAAGCTCCTTGGCTTAAAGGAGGGAAGGCAGAGCTGCTTAAGTCTTAGTTTGCTTCTGGGTTCTCAGGGGAGGTGAATGGCCTTTATGAATGGAAAATAACAAAATGAAGCTTCATAAACCAGGAGTCGATACCCTAGGACAGGTATAGTAAGGATCTCCGGCTGCCCTGGGTAAAATCACATGGTCTGGCCTACTACAACTGCATCTAAAAGAATGGAAAGAATGGGTGGCTACTGTCAGTGATGCCTGTACTATTCTGAAGAACTGGGTCAAAGGACTGGAAAGGGACAAAGAACTGAGCTTGCGGAATGGAGGCTAGGGTTCAGGAGGGGCCAGCCCCTTTGTGCCATGCCCATGGCCAGGCCAAGGCACATCTGAAATATCTGTGGTCAGTGCTGGGTTTCACATTCTGGAAAGGCCATGGAGAGCGAGCCTTAATGGTGAGGGACCTTGATTCCATGCCACGTGAAGATTGGTTAAAGAAACTGAGGATGTTTAGCCTTGTTCTGCTTCTCCCTTATTGGAGGTTTTTGAGCAGAAGATGGAGAGGCACTTGTTAGGTGCATGCTAGGGGGAGGTTCCTTTTCACATCTGGGTGGGCTAGATGGCCACTAAGGTCGCTTCCAACACTAAAATTCTAGGATTCTGTGACTAGATGATTTCTAACTCAGTGATCCTCAGTCATTTCACATCTCTCTGATTCTCAGATTCTACATCTGTAAAATGGATATAATTATTCCTCCACTACCTACTTCCCAGGCAGCCACGAAGGTGGAGACTACGTGGCAAACAACTACTGAAATGTCAACTCTTGCTGTGAACTTCCTAAATGAAAGTGAGAGGCAGTGTGATAGAAGGGACAGAGGTCACACAGATAGTAGGTACTTACTAAAATACTTGCTCAGGGGTTTCTAAAGAGCCAGCCTC
Organism: Gracilinanus agilis; assembly: GCF_016433145.1. Classification (NCBI taxonomy): domain Eukaryota; kingdom Metazoa; phylum Chordata; class Mammalia; order Didelphimorphia; family Didelphidae; genus Gracilinanus; species Gracilinanus agilis. Next base: position 18,633,209 of record NC_058136.1, on the reverse strand, counting down.
TGAGTTCAGAAGCCCTGGGTTCAAGTCTTGCCTCTGAGAGCACATACTGGCTTAACCTCTCATTATTCCAAGCAGCTCTCTAAGTCAAGTTGTAGGACAGGTGCCAATTGGCAAAGAGAGAAGGAACTTCCATGAGGAATTTCCTCATTCCATAGACCAGTGAAATCAGAGGTCCAGTTTTGTACCCCACTCCTACCCCATATTATTCCTTCCCACAAAAACCGAGCCCATTTGGATTCTTCTACCTTCCTTTGAGGGCAGCCAGATGGCACAGTGGATAGAGTACTGGACCTGGAGTTGGGAAAGACCTGAGTTCAAAGCTGGCCTCAGATGCTTTCTAGCTGTGTGACTCTGGGCAAGTTACTTGACCCTGTTTACCTCAGTTTCCTCATCTGTAAAAAGAGCTGGAGAAGGAAAGGGCAAACCACTTGAGTATCTCTGCCAAGAAACCCTCAAATAGGGTCACAAAGAGCCAGTCACAACTGAAAACAACTGAACAACAAGCAAACCTTCCTTTGAAGGACTTTTCTACCCAGGGAGCGCTTCTTTAGAATATGACTCTTTATCATCCACCAAAACTGAATTTGCTTACAAGACCTCCAGCACCTTCCTTTAGTTTTCTATTATTCTTTCCTTGTTGGCAAAATTAATTCTCTACTAGACTATCCACTCTTGAGGGCAGGGACCATACCTTCTGCTTCCTTTGCACCCCCTTGGCCCATAGCAGATATCGAGTAAGCACAGGAATCTCCATCAATCATCATAATTAGGGTAACTTGGCAGAGCCTTAAAGGCAGAAGGGCACAGGCGAGGTTGCTTTGGGGGCACTGCTTTGCTATTTCCAGGGCTGAAGGGTGTCTTTCAGTCCATTAATGAGAGTAGCACTAGGAATCCCTGTTGCTTTGGGGATTCAGAGGAAAAGGGGCCTGGACCCAGCAGGGCCTGGGATTTACACAGGGGAGCCCTCCTGTTGTGCAGGCAGCTAGGGGAACAAGCACATTGTGGCTCTTTTTCACCCCTCTCCGGGCTAGCATGTTATAAGCCTGCCCTTGGTATCCACAGTACAGAGCTCTCGTGCAATTCAGATTCAGCTAAAAGGCTGCATGTTTCAATGAGTCCTCAGCTACTCCTCTTCAAGCTCTAGCAGCCTGATGAGGACAGAAATGAAGAGTATTATTGTGAGTGAACCCAACCTCCAACCCGAAAGCAACCCTACTGTGAACACTCGCTTCTTGTACACCTAGGAAATGACCAACTCCCATAACATTTTGTATTAACAGTGTGAGTTTTTTCACCCCTGGAAACAGATTGGCTGTACCTTGAATTGGTCCACAGATATCTTTTTTTCCTTTTCTGTTTTTTTTTCCTTGAGGGTGGGGGTGAGGTGGGGTCTGGGGGAGAGGGCTTAGCTTGGAAGGATCATAAGATCAGATTCAGAGCTAGAAGGGGGCCTAGAAGGCTCCAACTTCTTCACATTACAGACAAAAGAAATGGAGCTGCAGAGGACACAGCCAAGATGAAGATCTTGGAAGCCATCAACTCCAACCCCCTCCTTTTAATTTTTCATTTTATTATTATTATTTTTTAAAACCCTTACCTTCTGTCTTAGTATCAATTCTAAGATAGAAGAACTGAAGGGCTAGGCAATTGAGGTTAAGTGACTTGCCCAGGGTCACATAGCTAGGAAGTATCTGAGGCCAGATTTGAACTCAGGGTCTTCAAACTCCAGTTTTGGCCCTCTATCACTATACCACCTAGCTGCCTGTAACTCTCTCGTTTTATCAATGAGGAAAAGGAGGCACAGTGAGGTACAGGGAGTTGTCCAAAGTCACACTGCTGGCGAGCAATTAAGGCAGGATATGAACCCAAGTCTTTGTGCCTCTAAATCCAGTACCCTATCTACAATACCACACTGCCTAGAAAAAGGTTGAATGACTTGCCCAAGCCCACACAAGCAGTATCATAGACTCAGGATTCAAACATTTCTTCTCCAAATCCAAAGCCAACACTTTGTCCTTCCTTAGGTCATCTATTCTCTCCCCAGAGGGCACATGTGGGAAAGAGTCTCATATTAGCTCCTATCTCCTTAAAATTCCCTTATTGGTAGAGATTTTGACATTTTTTTCAGTCTCCCCCACTAGGAGAAGCGGTGGAACCATTCCAATCTCTTTGAAATTTGTAAATAGTGGCATTCCAGTTCCAATTTAACAGCCAGCTTGGACTTAGGGTTGCAGAAATCCTCCTTTAATGCAGGGAACAGAAAAAGTTTCTTTATGAGCTTCCAGGGCCAAGCATACGCAAAGGAGAATGCTAAGGCTTAAGACGTTCCAGCAGACCTAACAAGATAGGGCAATGTGAACTACCTGCAGAAGGAAGCTACTAACAAACTCTCCAGCGGCCTGCTGAGGCCCGAAGGCCCCCACAAAACATAAATAGGGTAGGCCATTGACAATGGTCTCTTACCAAGAGATCAGCTACAAGGCAAAGGGGGTCACCGGTCTAAGGGATGAGGGAGATCAGGAAGAGCTAGGAACCATCAGACATTTCCACTAGTTGGATTCAGGCCAAGCCCAACCAAGGTAGTGAGCAGAAACCAAACAGCAGCCAGAGAACAGAAGAAGCATTGATGTCAGGGTGCAATCACACCAGAAGTCAGCAATGGGGTGGGAAAGAAGTTCGGAAAACCAGACGTAGAGAGACGAGGGCTGGAAGGAAACGTAGAGACCATCTCGTCCAAGCCTTCATCTTATACATGGAGAAACATGAACCTAGAGATGGGAAATGACCTGCCCAAGCATTTAGTGGCAAAGTCAGGATTCAAATCCAGGTCCCCTAACATGAAATCCTACATATTTTCCAGAAAGGATCACAAATTTTGAGCTAAAAAGGACCTTAGAGATTCTACAACTCAATCTTATCATTTGACAGATGAGCACTTTGAGTCCCACAGGGGTGAAGTGACTTGTCTGAGGTACACAGTGAGAGTGACAGAGATGCAATCCTCACAGTCCAAAGGTACTAACTACTCTTTCTATTAGGCCGTACTGCCTCCATGGAGAATTTTAAGAAGTCAAAGGCAAAGTCATCAAAGATCAGGGAAGCTGCGAGAGCCAAAGAACCAAAGACACAAGCTAAGAACAAAGACACTCAATCCCAGCAATACTTTTTGAGGCATACCTTCCAGTTTAAAAAATATAGTTCCTGCATGGTAGTAACCAATCACAGCCCAGCTGAGCTTAGCATACCCCAACTCCACCTCAAAAATGGGGACAATTGGAACCACCAAGCTAGGCACGGGCAAGAGAAGAGCTAGGCATTCACACTGGGGAGGCAAAGGCAGAGTCATGAGGACTAAGAGATAATGGAATGACACTGGACAAAGAAACCATGAATCCTAAGAGGCAAGGTCTGCAGGATGGGAAAACAGGAGGAGAGATTGGGAAAAGAGGATGAAAAAGCAAGCAAAAGGGGGAAGAACCTGTGATACAGAGGATGTGAGGAACAAGAGAGGGGAAAGTATAAATAAAGAAGATAGAAGGAAATATACAATTTACCATCATAACAGTGGATGGGATGAACTCAGGCATAAAACAAAAGTGGATAGCAGAATGGATTAGAATGCAGAATCTAGCCTGTCATTTACAAGAAATAAACTTTAGTTCAATTCAATTCTATAAACATTTATTTAGTTAGTTGGTTCTATGTATTTTATTTTTTATTGATTAATTAAGAAATTTTTCCATGGTTACATGATTTCTATAAACATTTATTAAGTACCATTACTATGTTCCAGGCATTGTGCTAAGCACAGAAGATAAAAAGGAAAGTAAAAGATAGTCCCTCCCCTCAAGGAGCTTATGGTCTAAGGTGAGAGACAACAAGAAAAGAAATATATGCAAAGCAAGCTATATGGAGGATGAACAGGGAAAAAACTTAAAAGAGGGAAAGGACTGGAATTAAGAAGGTTTAGGGAAGGCTTCCAGTAGAAAGTAGGATTTTAGTTGGGACTTACAGGAAGCCTCAGAGGTCAAGAAAGAGAGTGCAGAAGGGAGAGCATTCCAGGCACTTGGAACAGAAAGATGCACACAGGGCTAGAACAAAATTCATGCTATAGATAAGTAAAAAAAAAAAGCAGGAGTAATAATCATTATCTCAGACAAGGTAATTGCCAAGATAGGTTTGATTAAGAGATAAGCAAGGAAACTACTATGTGCTAAAAGGTGTACCATATGCAATGAGATAATACTTCTGTAAGAAATGAGGCGGGGGGGGGGGGCAAGCTGGGTGGCTCAGTGGATGGAGAGCCAGGCCTAGAGAGGGGAGGTCCTGGGTTCAAATCCAGCCTCAGACACTTCCCAGCTGTGTGACCCTGGGCAAGTCACTTGACCCCCATTGCCTACCCTTGCCACTCTTCTGCCTTGGAACCAATACACAGTATTGACTCCAAGATGGAAGGTAAGGGTTTAAAAAAAAAAAAAGAAATGAGGCCAGGGACAGTTTTAAAGAAACCTTGGAAAACTTGTATGAACGAATGTAGAGTAAAGTGAGTAGAACCAGGTGAATAATTTCTATTACAACAACATTGTCAAGACAAACAATCCTGAAAGTCTTAGAACTCTGATCAGTTCAATGACCAAACACAATTCTGGAGGTGCAATGACAAAATATGCTGTCTGCCTCTTGCCAGAATGGCAATGGACCTCAAGTAGAATAAAGCATATGTTTTTGGACTTGGCCAACTTAGCAATTAATTTTGCAGGACCATGTATATTTGTTGTAAGAGTTTTGTTTTTCTTTTCTTTTTTGATTATGGGGAGGGAGAGAAAAGAAAAACTTGTTAATTTAAAAAAAGTAGGAACTACAAATCAGAATTTTTTATCTAGAATCTACTCTAGGAGGAGATATTTTGATGAAAAGTCAAAGTTGATTCCTACATTAAAAATAGAGAAATCTCAACTAAAAAGGACCATCGGAAATAGAAATAAAACACATTTATATTAATTGCATGGACAAAAACGACTCAGAAGAAAGTAGTAAAGTGGTCCTAGTTGTCCTTGAAGACGTTAAGTTTCCATAATCAGATGAACCACATCTTTAGGTAACAGTAATAACCGTAGGCATTTATATATGTAATGGGGCTTGGAGTTTGCCCACATTGCCTAACAGCAGCATCCTGCTCCTACCTCATAGATGAGAATAGCTTCCTTCAATTAGATTTGTCTTTTTAAAACTGCCACATTGGGGCAATCTGACTCTTTCCTGTATGTTGAATCTTTCTACATCCCAAAAGTGAAGATCACACACAATTCACCCACAGTGTGGATGCTATGAACTTAACCAGGAAAGAGGAAATAACTCCCCAGCTCTATCCTTTTGGGTCCCCTAGTTGCAGGTGTTCCTGTTTTGTTTCTCAGTTTCATATGCAGACGATAATCCCCACCAGACCTGGGAGTCTGAGCCATGGTGACCTGGAAGCCAGGATTCCAAGCAGGATGCTGTAGCCAACCAGCCCAGCAGGGAAGTCCCAAGAAAGCCAAGGTCCTGGGGCCTTGAAACTTGGGATTGTGCTCTAAAAGAACTGAACTAAACTGTGAGGCTAATCCCCCTTTTTCCCCCAGAGACTAAGGTGGGGGAATTGGGGGGGATTATGCCTCCCACACATTGTGGAATATGTTTGTATATTTGTTAATATACCTTTGAAGTAAATATGCCTTTGTAAAGGCTAATCTGACTGCTAGTGGCTAAAAGGAACTAGAGGTACAGGAGGTAACCCCCCTACACATGAAGAAACACAACAGATGGAGGTGGAACCATTGGCAGAGAGCCTCATACCCACCAATTCCTCTTAAGGGTACTGGAGAACCCCAGGAGAAAGATAAAAACACCTGGCCTTCAGGCAGAGAGCACCTAAGGCCGGCAAGTGTTAACACAGAGCATTTTAAGATTCCCAAAGCATTTTACATTTTTTTTTCATTTGAGACTCAGAGCAATACTGGGAGGTAGGTGCTATTAGTATTCTCATTTTTCAGATAAGGAAACTGACCCTGAGAGAAGTTTAGTGACTTGCCCAGAGTTACACATCTACTAAGTATAAGAGGCCAGATGAGGCATCTCCTGAGTCCAAGTCCTTTTTCCAATACAGTACTTAATTTCCAGATATGTTTTCTAAATCACAGTCAGTGAAGACTGAAAGATCATAGAGACCAGTAAAGCCATTGTAGGACTGGCAAATGTTTTCTCAATAGAGAATGGAGACTGGCATTCCTGATGAAAAAAACCAGACCTAAACAGAAAATTTGAAGTCCAAACACAAGACCCAAGAAAAGTCTAAAAAGGTAAATAAGAAAGAGAAAATCTAAGGGACTCAATAAGGTCAAACTGTATGTATTCCTACATGAAAAAAAGATATTTGTAATTCTTAAAAAATTTAATCAGTTGTAGAGCAGTTAGAAGGAGTATACATAGACAGAGAGTGTGGAAGTAAAATGATAAGGATGATGATGTGCAAAAAAAATGAAAACGAAAAGGTGAAAAAGAGGATTGCACTGAGAGAAAAGGAAAGGGAGAGATGGAATGGGGTAAATTATCTTTCCTAAAGAGAAGTGAAAAACTGTTACAGTGTAAGGGAGGATGAGGGTGGTGACAGGCAATGCTTAAACTTTACTCTCATCATAACTGGCTCAGAGAGGGATTAACAACCAATCCTGTCTTACCCTATAGAGAAGTAGGAGGGGGATAAGATAAGGGAAAGGGGAGATGGTAATAGAAAGGAGGTAGAAGAAGGGGTATGTACAAAACACTGGTGAGGAGGGGCTGAGTAAAAGGAAAAAGAGCAGATTCAAAAGGAGAAAATAAGATGGAGGGAAATACACAGTTGGTAATCATACTTGTGAATGTAAATGGGATGAACTCACCCATAAAACAGAAGTGGACAGCAGAGTGGATTAAAAGCCAGAATATATTGTTTACAAGAAACATTTTTGAGGCAGGGTGGCACACAGAGTAAAAGAAAATGGCTGGAGCAGAATTTGTTATGCATCATCTAAATTAAAAAACCGGGAGTAGCAATCATGATCTCAGAAAAAGCTAAAGCAAAAATAGATCTGATTAAAAGAGATAAGGAAGGAAATTACATCTTGCTAAAAGGTACTCTAAGCCATGAAATAATATCAATACTAAACATATATGCACCAAAGGTATAATCTCTAAATTTTTAAAGGAGAAATTAAACGAACTTCAGGAAGAAATAGACAATAAAACCGTACTAGTAGGGGATCTCATCTCCCCCCTTTCATATCTAGATAAATCAAAAAAATAAACAAGAAGGAAGTAAAGGAAGTGAATGAAATCTTAGAAAAATTAGAACTAATAGATCTCTGGAGAGAATTGAATGGAAATAGAAAGGAATATATCTTATTTTCAACAGTACACGGCTCCTACACAAAAACTGACCATGTATAAGGGCAAAAAAACTTCACAATCAAATGCAGAAAAGCAAAAAGAATAAATACATCCTTTTCAGATCATAATGCAATAAAAATTATAATCAATAAAGCTCCATGGAAAGATAAATCAAAAATTAATGTCAAACCCAGCCTCAGCCACTTCCCAGCTGTGTGACCCTGGGCAAGTCACTTGACCCCCATTGCCCACCCTTACCAATCTTCCACCTATGAGACAATACACTGAAGTACAAGGGTTAAAAAAAAAATTTAAAAAAAATTTAAAAAAATTAATAGGGACTAAATAATCTAATGCTAAAAATAGGGTAGGGCAAAGAACAAATTATAGAAACAATCAATAATTCTTTTAATGAGAATGACAATGAGGAGACAACATATCAAAAAGCACAGAACACAGCCAAAGTAGTTCTTAGGGAAAAATGTATATCTTTAAACGCTTATATCAATAAAATAGAAAAAGTGTAGATCAATGAATTAGGCATGCAACTAAAAAAAACTAGAATGAGAACAAATTAAAAATTCTCATTTAAAGATTAAATTGGAAATCCTAAAAATTAAGAGAAATTAATAAAATTGAAATGACGAGAACCAATGAACTAATAAATAAATCTAGGAGTTGGTTTTATGAAAAAAAAAACAAGTAAAATGGAGTACTGGTTAATTTGATTTAAAAAAGGAAAGAAGATCAAATAATCAGTATCAAAAATTAAAAGGGTGAACTCACCACTAATAAAGAGTTAATTAAAGCAATCATTAGGAGCTATTTTGCCCAACTATATGTCAGTAAATCTGACAATCTCGGTGAAATGGATGAACATTTACAAAAATACAAATTGCCCAGATTAACAAAAGAGGAAATAGAATCCTTAAATAATCCCATATTAGAAAAAGAAATTGAACAAGCCATCAATATACTCCCTAAGAAAAAATCCCCAGGGCCAGATGGATTCACAAGAGAATTCTATCAAACATTTAGAGAATGGAGACTGTAAAATATAGGCCAGTGAGTCTGATTTTGGTAATAACAGAGAGCTCACTATAAGGAAGCTAAGTGGTGCTGTGGATAGAGTGCTATTCTGGTAGTCAGAGGAGCCCTCAGGAATACTTGTTGACTCTGGGAAAGTAACCTAACTTCTCTCAGCCACTTTCCTCATCTGTAAAATAGGGATATTAGTGTCTACCTCACAGGGTTGTTGGGAGGGCCAAAGAGATGATATGTAGAAAGTGTTTTGCAAACCTTGTTCTATGAATGTAACCTCTCATTATTAAGGGATAGTGGGCATGAATCTATTTTCAAGAAAAGACAGGGGGAAGCTAGTTGGTTCAGTAGATTGAGAGTTGGACCTAGAGACAGGAGGACCTGGGTTCAAATCTTACCTGAGATACCTCCTGACTGTGTGACCCTGGGCAAGTTACTTAAGCCCCATTGCCTACCCCTTACAGCTCTTCTGCCTTGGAACCAATAAATAGTATTGGCTTAAAAAAACACTACAACTCTTCAGTCTCCCAAATACACAAAGTCTGTGGAGATAGTGGGAACAAACTTAAGATGTACAATGGGAATGAGGTCCACGTGGGGCAGAGGGGTATCCCTCAGTGTTCCTGTCTTGGTAAGTTTTTTCATACCAGTCCTCATAAAGTTTACTTCAGGGCACAGTGTGGGTGATGGACTGGTTGATATCCTACTAAATTGGTCCACTCTCAAAAGAGTACTCGGACAGGGAGATGAAAAATGCCCACTATTAACTGTGCAATCTCTTCTGACCTTATACTCATAACCTGGGCATGTCCACACAAGGTTACTACATAATGACCTCCTAACTCCTGTGGCTACCACACTAAGCTATTATACAACCCCTTTCAAAAAAGCTCTCATCAACTTACATTTCTAGGTTTCTCTAGACTTTTGTGCATGCATTTCAAAGTCCCTCCTCAGCTCTGGCCTTTTCATAAGGAATGCTTAAAAATCCTCTATTCCTTTCAAGATCTCTCTCCCTTTACAATGCTACAACCCCATAGAATTATACTTAGTTTTGCAGGTTACGTTGTTCTTGGTTATCAGTCTATCTCTTTTGTCTAGATGTTGGCTATGACATTCCTGGGACTTTTCCTTTGGAAGTTTTTATCACGAGGTAATCAGTGGATTCATCCTTTCTTTACTTTGCCCTCCCTCTAGTACTAACAAATCTGGGCAGTTTTCATTTATGGTCTCTTGAAATATCACATCCAAGCTTTAGAAAATATTTTTTCAAGGAGTCCAATGAGTCTTTTTAAAATTAAAATATCTTTCTATTATCAAACATTTATCTTAAATTAAAATATTTTTCTATTATCAAGCATCTGTCATGCTTCTTTGCCCCTCCCAAAATAGAAAAAAGAAAAGAAAAGAAAAAACATAACAATTGTAAAACAAAAGGAATAGTCAAGCAAAATAAGTTCCCTTTTTGGCCATGTCCAAAATCCTATGTCTCATTCTGTATATTCATCCATTACTTCTCTGTCAGGAGGCAGCCAGTATTCATCATCATCCGTCCTCTGAAATTATAGGTGATCACTGCATTGATCACAGTTATGAAATCTTTCAAAATCATGATTCCCTCAATGGGTGCTAGAGGAGGATTCCCAGGAGGGAAACAAAAGCTCCCAAGTCCAGCATTCCCTGACTGTTAACCGTCCTGAAGAAGTTGGACTGCCAGCATAAGACAAGAAGAAATGGCTGAGCACATGCAGCAAATAGAGACAGAGATCTAGGATTGGAGAGACTATGCAATAAAAGCTTTTTTAAGTGGCTAAGATGGTGAATTATTTACACCAGATCCCATAAAAATGAATTCCCATTGGAGCCAGCTCAAGTGGATCTGCAAGGAAGCTGGTAAGTTTCCTAAAGGACATGAGTCAAGGATAAGGCCCTCCAGCTCCACTCAAGCCTAAAGCATCCTCCAAAAGCCCCTACCTACCCTGTTCATATCATTTGGAGAAGGCTACAGAAGACTGACCATGGAAGGATGGGATATTATGAGCTCTCAGGGGTTAGTATCTGTGCAGACCCTTTCAGCATCCTTTGTATGGGTAGGAAGAAACGGAAAAATTTTTTTGGCCCTTTTTCAATTTTATTTCAAACTCTAAAATTACAAAGACAGCAATAATCACACTCAAAATAAAATACAAAGCAAATGAAAGAAAGGTGCAGGAATCAATCATGCCAGGTTTTCCTTGGGTAGTTAGGTACTTAGAAACAAACATACATACTCATCGCCCTACAGTGGGGCAGCACAAAGCAAACTTAAGCAAGGACTAGGTACATTTCTAAGAGTTACCCAAAACATCCAACGTATTTAACATCAAACAACATGGGGTCCTTGGGAGAGGAGGGGAAGATATTTCTTCTCTAGCGATGGAGATTAAAGAAGTTGGGGTACTTTATATACCAGGGCCCCTTATAACAACCCTGTGTTACTTCCATGAAAAAGCAGATGGTACCTAGAAGTTTATGGTAGACTAGAGAGAGCTGAACAGATTCATCATACCCTTCAGTACAGCAGTTACTGACTTCCTGAGTATCCTAGACCAAGTAACACAAGACCAGCATGAGTGTCATGGGGGTTACTGCCTTCTTTAATGCTTTTTTTTTCTTTATTCCTATGGTTGAAACTAGTCAGGAACCATTTATTTTGATCTGGAAAGGGTCCAGTATATGTTCACTATACGCCTTGTCCACGGATACCAAAACTCTCCCTCATACTACCATATTATGGTGAGTAGAGAGACCTAAAAGAGGCCTCCCTTCCTAAAGGGCACTATTATAAACCACTACACTGATGATATAATGTTCACTGGGCCAGATGAGGCCTTGAGAGAAAGAGTTCTAGACCAGATGGTGGCCCATATGAGGGAGAAGGGGTAGGTAACCAATCCTGAGGAAAATTCAGGGTCCAACCTGTTCAGTCAAATTTTAGGAAATATATTGGGTAAGGAAAACCCAGAGGATTCTTGGCATAGTCTGCAATAAGCTCCTGAAACTCTCTTTCTAGACTTGGAAAAAATAATATTGACATTCATCTAGAGGAACAAAAGGTCAGGAATATTAAAAAAATAATGAAAAATGGGAAGGAAGGAGGACCAACAATACTAGATTTCAAGCCATATTATAAATTAGTAATTATCAGAATGATTGGCACTAGTTAAAAAATAGAAAAGTTGATCAGTAGAACAGATGAGGTACAGAACAAATAAAAGTAAAGGAAAAGGGGGCAGCTGGGTAGCTCAGTGAATTGAGAGGCAGGCCTAGAGACGGGAAGTGCTAGGTTCAAATCTGGCCTCAGATACTTCCTAGCTGGGTGACCCTGGGCAAGTCACTTGACCCCCATTGCCTGGTCCTTACTTACCACTCTTCTGCCTTGGAGCCAATACACAGTATTGACTCCAAGACGGAAAGTAAGGGTTTAAAAAAAGTAAAGGAAAAGAATAGCATGGTGTTCCAAAAACACAATGAGCCCAACTACTGGAAAAAGGACTCACTATTTGACAAAAATTGGTGGAAAACTTGAAAACGGCCTGGCAGAAATTAGTTTATGCCAACACCTCACCATATACAATAATAAGATTCCTCTGAGGCCTCCACAAGGGGCCCCCAACCATGTACACCAATGACTCCCCAGGACCAGGGAGGTTTCATGTTAGAAGTAGAGAAGATGGTTTTTCAGAATCTCTATCTCTTTCTACCTGCTGTGGCTTCCATGTGACTCTATTTTTTCCTTCTCTTAGGTATAGTTTTTCTCCCAGGCCCCTGAGAACCTGGGGCAGAAAGAACAGAGACTTGTGCCTCCAGTTGGACTATGCCCAAAGGGTATTAGTGGTCATCTTAGACATATATCTCTGACCTTCATGGGGGGTGGGAGA
>NC_058136.1:18568602-18620466 GCF_016433145.1 Gracilinanus agilis | reverse complement strand
GGGGGCAGGGGGCAGGGTGTTATGGGAGAAATGTGGATTTAAGTAAAGGTATATTTTAAATAGGAAATGTTTGCTCTTCCTGTTTTATTACCAATAAAATTTTGATTTTAGATTAAAAAATAGAGATAATGATATAGATATAAAAGAGTATACCATAATTATGTTAGAAGAGAAAGGAAGGGCAGTGAGAGTTAAGCGACTTGTCACACAGCGAGGGAGAGTCTGGGACCAGATTTGAACCCAGAACCTCCATGTATACATTTTTTTATCATAGTCAATGGATGGATTTGTTTTGCTTGATTATGTTTATTTGTTAGAAAGGAAGGTCTTTTTTTTAAAAAAAAAAACCTCACCTTCCATCTTGGAATCAATACTGTATATTGGTTCCAAGGCAGAAGAGTGGTAAGAGCTAGGGAATGGGGGGTAAGTGACTTGTCCAGGGTCACACAGCTGGAAAGTGCCTGAGGCCACATTTGAACCTAGGACCTCCTGTCTCTAGGCCTGGCTCTCAATCCACTGAGCTACCCAGCTGCCCCAAAGAAGGTCTTTTTTTAATAGGGAGGAAGACTTGGGAAGAAGAGGATAAGGATAGGATGAAAAATAAGAGAAGTCAGGAAAATGCTAAAGATATAGGCTACTCCTGATTTCAGCACAGCAAGTAAAAAGTCTCTCATGATTTTCTTACAAAGAAGGTGGAGGGAGGAGCTAGAGAATAGCAGATCTGAGTGGATTTGACCTGCTTGAATGTCCAGACTGAAAGAATAGTCCTCATCTGGAGAATGGGTATAATGGCACCTACTCCCCAGAGTTGTTGTGAGGAGCAAATGAGATAACATATGCAAAGCACTTTAAAAGCCAGAAAGTATTTTATGAATCCAACAATTAACCAAAGATTTCCTTAGCCATAGAAGAAGAAAGACCCTCAAAGCAGGAAGGGATATTCAGTGAGGATACAGCCTTAACTCTGTTGAGTATAGAGTTCAACTCTATTAACTGTATTATTTGTTGCATTGTGGAAACCAGTGAGCTCCATCAATGGACTGAGACTTTAGTCTTCTGAGCCAATTATTTCTCAAAGATGGTTTAAATACCTTTTAAGGAAAAGAACTATATTCACCCACATGGCAAGGAATTTTGGGAGATATTCCTCCCACCATACTCCATTCCTTAAAAGGAAGGTTCTAAAGATTTTCTAGAGGGTATTCCACCACTAAATGGTCTTAGGACAGTTCCTGAACAACTCTACATTAGAGATTTGAGAAGCCTTTAATAGGCAGCACAAAGAAAGAAGAATTGAACTAGAAAGGCAATTAAAACAAAAGACAAAAAGCAAGATAACAGTCTGCTGAAGGACTGAGTAAATATGGGAGAATAAAAAATTCAAAAATCCCAGGGATAACATTTCCACTCCCCCTATTCTCATACCCCCTCACAAGAACCAAATTCCCAAATTAAATAATCTAGTCCATGTGGCAGGTGGTGTCAAATCTTCAGTGTCATAACAGGCTTCATGATGTAAAGAGGTAATGATGGAGGCAGCTAGATGACTCAGTGGATTGAGTACCAGGCCTGGAGATGGAAGATCCTGTTTTCAAATCTGTGACCTCAGACACTTCATAGCTGGATGACCCTGGGCAAGTCACTTGACCCCAATTGCCTAGCCTTTACTGCTCATCTACCTTGGAACCAATACTTTGTATTGATTCTACAACAGAAGGTAAGTTTAGAAAAATAGAGACAATGATGAACAGGAGCAGCTGCAAGAACATCAGGACCACAGAGAAGAGAAAGATATCTTCCTTGCAACCAGGATGCTCCTCATGGGTCAGGATCATTTATAGTAAGAGAGAGAGCCTTTGAAATGCACCTTGTCCTAGTCCTGGAGTCATACCAAGAACCACCCTCTTTCACCATCTATTTGGTATACCCTAGACCAGTGATGGGCAAATTTTTTAAAGAGGGGCCAAAGGAAAGGAAATGCTCACCTGTCAGTCTGTTTCTAAGGCAACTCTTTTGAAGTTTCATTGTATCGTATCTTACTCATTGTATTCGTCAGATTCGGAATAATGTCATGCTGCCCAACAGAGCATTTCAGAGGGCCATATCTGGCCCTCAGGCCATAGTTTGCCCATCACTGCCCGAGGCCATCAACCAGGACCCCTAAAGAGGAAAATGTCCCAAATAATGGCCCAAGGAATTTCTGATGTCTTGAAATCCCAAAGCTGCTGCCAAGACTGCTATTGTCTAGCACTAGATAACTCATCAATGCTCACAGAAAGAGATACAAAGCAAAAAAGGCAGCTAGAGATGCTAGGGCTAGAGGAGAAAAGCCTAGGCCTTTTGTAGACCAAAAGCCTGGAGATCCCTAGGAAGTCCCAATACCAAAAAAAGGGATAAATTCAACAAATATTACTTTATGGCTGCTACCATCTTAAGGACATGGCTCTTAGTTGCTGATTAGGCATAAGCACTTTATGCTGGAATCCCCCAAGGTCAATGGGGGAGGCACTTCATCAATACAAGTAGCACCAGAAACATTACCTGAAGAATGGAGGCCACATGGAGATTGCTTTTCTCTGCATTGCCCATTTCTGACTTCAACTAGGTCATTCCAAACCAGGCCATAACGCCAGGCCAGGCTCACACAAGTCTGGTACCTTCCTTAGGTTGGAAGGCAGAAAGAAATGTGATAACCCTAGTCCATCTAACAGATAACAAAAGGAAGTTTAATTGGCCCTAGAAAGGAAAGGACGCATATTGAAGATACAGTGATTCAAATGAGTGCCTATGTAGGGCTATGAGTCAAGCCTCAGGTAGGAGCTAGAGTTAAGTTTCTTGTGGATTTTTTTTCTCAAATGGCCATAAAGGCATACCAATTTACTGATCTTTTAGTCCCCTGAGTCAATTGAGTCTCAAGGATGGGTTGAATACTTTTTAAGAAAAATAAGTTTAAGGAGCAACTTGGTGGCTCAGTGAATTGAGAGCAAGACCTAGAGACAGGAAGCCCCGGGTTCAAATCCGACCTCAGATACTTCCTAGCTATGTGACCTTGGGCAAGTCACTTAATCCCCATTGCCTAGCCCTTACTGCTCTTCTGCCTTGGAATCAATACACAGGATTGATTGTAAGATGTAAAGTAAAGGTTTAAAAAATAGAAAGAAAAAGAAGTAGCCTAGCCTGTGGGGCAACAAAGTCTGATAGGGTCATCAAACACGAATAGAAACTAAACCAAAAATAAAAATTCTTGAAAGCTGGCAGATATAGTTTTAAAATGTAACGTTGTCTATGTTTTTATTGTATTTTATTTTGTTAAATATTTCCCAATTAGATTTTTTAACCCTTAACTTCTGTGTATTGGCTCCTAGGTGGAAGAGTGGTAAGGGTGGGCAATGGGGGTCAAGTGACTTGCCCAGGGTCACACAGCTGGGAAGTGGCTGAGGCCGGGTTTGAACCTAGGACCTCCCATCTCTAGGCCTGACTCTCAATCCATTGAGCTACCCAGCTACCCTCCCAATTAGATTTTAATCTGGTTTGAGCTGGGAATATAAAATGCTCTATGCAGCCTGTAGGCTCTGTGTTTGAAAATTTTGTGGGAGATAATCTTCACACCACTGAATATATCTGGAATATTATATTCAGATCTGGGTACCACATTTTAGGAAAGATGTTGTCATGAGGGAGGGTAACCACGACGAAGAAATGGTCCTGAGATCATCTCATTAAGGCTCATTTGAAGGAAGGGAAGATTAT
Organism: Gracilinanus agilis; assembly: GCF_016433145.1. Classification (NCBI taxonomy): domain Eukaryota; kingdom Metazoa; phylum Chordata; class Mammalia; order Didelphimorphia; family Didelphidae; genus Gracilinanus; species Gracilinanus agilis. The sequence continues at coordinate 18,616,716 of NC_058136.1, read as the reverse complement.
TAGTCTAGACCTGTGTTGGAGAACCTATGGCACACATACCAGAGCAAGCTGGAGGGGACTGTTCGTTCCCCTCTCCCTCTCCACATGCGCCTGAGGACATTCCTCCCATTACCCACCCCTCTGCCCAGCAGCCAAATGGGAGTGCTTCCTCTCTCCCCTGTATGGGGTAAGGCACACAGTTCACATGCAGTGTGAGGGTTGCAGTTTGGGCGCTTGGTCTTTAAAAGGTTCGCCATCACTGATATAGAAGAAAGAAGGATCAGGGAACACATGGCAATCAATTTCAGATATGTGAAGGACTTCCATGTCTTTCGGACCTTGGACAGCAGAATCAAGAGCAATGGCTTAAAGCTACAAAGAAACCAGTTCCTCACAATGAGAGGGAAAATGGGCTACCACTGAAGATAATGGGGTCGTCTCCTCACTTGAGATTTTCAAGGAAATGCTGAATGACTCTTCCAGTATAGTGTAAGTATAAAAAGAATTTTTATTCAGGAGAGCTTTGGCCAAAATAACCTTTGGGGCTCTACCAGTTCTGAGATTCTTTATATCAAACAAAATCAGCTACTCAACAAGCTTCAGCCACTACTCTTAGTTCTGTCTTTTGAGATCAGATAGAACGAGGCAAATCCCTTTCTTTTTCTATATGACAATGCTTCAACTATTTAAGGATAGTTTTCATCCCCCACCCCCCACCCCAATCTTCAGTTCTCCAGGCCCAGCCATCTCCATTCTTTCAAATTGTTTTCATATAACATTACTGCACAGCCTTTTATCATCCTAAGTTACTCATCTCTGGACACTGGTCAGCTTATCATCGAAGTGTCAAAACTGAACACAATACTCCAGATAAGCATGAAGAAGGAATGGAATCTCCTTATTCATGGATGCTTCCTTTCTATCAAGTAGCTACACAGGAAGCACTTCAGGGCACCTTTATCATCTGGAATATCACCTGCGGCCTGAAGTAATATGGACAAAGGATCATAGAGGTAGAGCTGCAATTAACCTTGAGGCCACTGAGGCCAGTCCTCACATTTTAAAAAAGAAATTGAGGCCCAAGGAGGTGAATTGGTTTTCTTATGGTAAAGCTATTTAATAAGCTATTATTTGAATCTGGGTCTTCCTGACTCCAAGTCAGCACCCTATCTAGTATTCTACAGTGACCTTTCCACATCAAAGTTCAAAGCCTAGGGGAATCTAGAATGTAGCCCAAAATCTAGAACCAGCTTTTTGCTAATGGCAAGAGACATGTTATTGTCTTCAAGAGAGTGAACAGGTTATAAAATTACGATGAGGGAAGTAGAGAGACCTTACATATTTCAGGGGTAAAAAAAACAAAAAAAAAGGAGAAAGAGAAGAAGGAGGAGGAAGAAGAGAAGAAATAATTAAAGCTAAATAGGTTAGGGTGGTTGGGGAAAATCTTTATATGAAACATTTCTAACAAGGGTCTGATCTCCAGAATATATAAGCAAGTAACTGAAATATATGAAACCAAAAGCCATTTCCAAACAAATAAGTCATCAAAGGATATGAACAAATGAATCAATAGAATTGCAAACTACTGGCAATCAAATAGAATAATAATACAAATCACAAATAATAAGAGGAATGCAAAATCAACTCTTAGGTTTCAAAAGATACCCAGCAGATTGGCAAAGAGGACAAAAGGGAAAGAGAAGTATTTCTATAATGACTACTATGTGGTAGGCACTGTGCCAAGCACTTTACAACTATTATTTCATTTGATCCTCATAAAAATTCTGGGAGGTAAGTGCTATTTTAACTCCATTTTACAGTTGGAGAAACTGAGGCATAGGCATTAAGTGATGTGCAATGGTTACACAGAAATGTGAGACCAGGATTTAACTTCATGAGTCTTGGGGGTAAAACTCCAGGTACAATGCTCTATCCACTGGGCCACCTATCTGACTCTTAACATACAAGAATAATTGGTGGAACAGGAATTATGGAAAGATAGGAATCTTACTACACAATTGGTGGATCTATAAGCTAGTCCAACCACTCTGGAAAAGAATCTGGGATTATGTGAAAAAAGTGACTAAAATAACAACATATGTTGATCCAGAGATGTTATTGCTAGGCATATAACCTAAGGAAATTAATGACAAAAGAAGACCAAGAAAGAAGGAAAAGATCCATAAAATACAAAAATATTTATTGCCCTCCTTTTGTAGCAGAAAAGAAGTAGAAACTAAAATGATCTCAATAAATTGAGAATGACTGAGCAAATTACATTATATGAATGTAATAGAATACTCTTATACTATAACAAATTATTAAAAGGACAGTTTCAGACAACCCTGGGAAGCCTTGTATGAATTGATGCAAAGTGAAGCAAGCAGAACCAAGAAAACAATATACATAATAACAACAATGTAAAGGCAAACAATTTTGAAAGGCTTAGAACTCAAATCAATGAATTATCAAATACAATTCTAGAAGACTGATGGTGGAATATTCTACCCAAATAATGAAAAATTGTTTGAGTGAAGATGCTGAATGAGACATTTTTGGACATGGTTAAGGTGGGAAATTGTTTTACTTTATTATACATATTTGTTATAAGAGCAAAGAAATGGGAATATAGCAAATGCTGAATGGATACGGAATTGTTGATCATAATAAATACAATGAAATACAGAAAGATTTAAATGAGGGAATTCATGTTACTTACTACTTTGTAGATAGCTAGAGATCAGATACTAATAGGCTCCCTTCCTCAATACATTTTCTTCCCATACTTTCCCTTGAGTATCTTGGCTTTTTCTTCCTCCAGATGAATTCTGTTATTTTTTCTATATCTTCAATAACATAGTTATTTTTCACCTTTCGAAGATTGATTGGTATGGCATTGAATAAATAAATTTAGGTAGCACTATTCTTTTTATGATATTGGTTCAGCCTACCTATGAAAAATTCATATTGATTTAATTATTCATTTTATTAAATGTCTATATTTCCTCTAAAAGTATATAGTCAATTTTGATGGGTAGATGGTTCTTGGATGTAAACTCAGTTCTCTTGCCTGCTAGAATATCATATTCTAAGCCTTCCAAGCAAGGCTTTGAACCTTAGCACAAGCCAACTTTGAGACCCTGGGACCCTGCCTAAGCCAAAAACAGAAGAACACATACCAACCTCTTGAAGTCCCAAAACCTGGCAACTAACCCCAGTGAAGTCCATAGTTCTTGGCCCTTTCAAGTCCACGCTGTAGTGAAGGCCCTAGCCCAAGAGCAAAATGGTTTGCAGTGTTCTGAATCCTGAAAGTCATCAGTAGGGGAGGCAGAATCAGCAATTTTCATAACTCCCAGTCTACAGGCAAAAAAAGACTGGGAAAATTAACAAACACCAAAAGAAACACGTAACCATAGAAAATTTCTATGGAACAAAGAAGATCAAGGCCCAGATTCATTAGGGCACAATGAGATCAAAGTAGCCACATGCAAAACTGCAAAGAAAAATGGGAATTGGTCTCAGGCATTAGAGGAGTTCAAAAAGGAATTCAAAAATCAAATAAGAGAGGTGGGGGGGCAGCTGGGTAGCTCAGTGGAGTGAGAGTCAGGCCTAGAGACAGGAGGTCCTAGGTTCAAACCCGGCCTCAGCCACTTCCCAGCTGTATGACCCTGGGCAAGTCACTTGACCCCCTTTGCCCACCCTTACCAATCTTCCACCTATGAGAAGATACACCGAAGTACAAGGGTTAAAATAAAAAATTAAAAAAAAAAAAAAAGAGAGGTGGAAGCAAAATGGGAAAAAAGAAATGAAAGTAAAGCAAAAAGAAAACAACAGCTTAAAAAGCAAAATTGATCAACTGGAAAAAAGGCACAAAAATCCAATGAAGAAAAGATATCCATAAAAACAGAATTGACCTACTTGGAAAAACAAGTAAAAAAATAATCCAGTGAAGAAAAGAGTTCCATGAAAAGTACAATTAACCAACTAGAAAAGGAGGATCAAAAGGTCATGGAAGAAAATCAGTATTTAAAAATTAGAATTGGTAAAAAGAAAAGAAGGCGTTCTACCAAATTCCTTTTATGACACAAATATGGTACTGATCCCAAAGCCAGATAGATAAAAAACTGAGAAAGAAAACTATAGACCAATCTCTTTAATGAACATAGATGCAAAAATCTTAAATAGAATACTAGCAAAAAGACTCCAGTAAGTGATCATGAGGATTATTTACTATGATCAGGAGGGATTTATACCAGGAATTGAAGGCTGGTTTAATATTGGGAAAACCATCCACATAATTGACCATATCAACAACCAAACCAACAGAAATCACATGATTATCTCAATAGATTCAGAAAAAGTCTTTGACAAAATACAACACTCATTCCTATTGAAAATACTAGAAAGTATCAGAATAGAATGGCCTTTCCTAAAAACAATAAACAGTATATATCTAAAAGCATCAACAAGTATCATCTGCAATGGGGATAAATTAGAAGCCGTCCTAAAAAGATCAGGAGTGAAACAAGAATGCCCATTATCACCTCTATTATTTAAATGTACTAGAAACACTAGCAGTAGCAATCAGAGAAGAAAAAGAAATTGAAGGTATTAAAATAGGCAATGAGGAGAACAAGCTATCACTCTTTGCAGGTTATGTGATGATCTCTTAAAAAATCCTAGAAAATCAACTAAAAAGATAGCAGACATAATCAATAACTTTAGCAAAGTTGCAGGATACAAAATGAACCCACATAAATCATCAGCATTTCTATATGTTTCCAACACACCTCAGCAGCAAGAGTTAGAAAGAGAAATTTCATTTAAAATCACCCTAGACAATATAAAATACTTAGGAATCTATCTGCCAAGACAAACATAGGAATTATACGAATACAACTACGAAACACTTTGCTCACAATTAAAAGTAGATCTAAATAATTGGGAAAACATTAGTTGCTCATGGGTATAACAAGCTAGCATAATAAAATGACAATCCTACCCAAATTAATTTAATTATTTAGTGACATACCTATCATACTACCAAGAAACTTTTTATAACAAAGTTCATTTGGAAGAACAAAAGATTAAGAATATCAAGGGAAATCATGAAAAAAAATGTGAAGGAGGGGGGCCTAGCAGTACCAGATCTTAAACTGTACTATAAAACAGTGGTCATCAAAACAATATGGTACTGGCTAAGAGAAAGAAGGGAGGATCAGCAGAATAGACTTGGGGTAAGTGACTTCAGTAAGACAGTCTATGATAAACCCAAAGATTCCAGCTTTTGGGACAAAAATCCACTATTTGACAAAAACTGTTGGGAAAATTGGAAAACAATATGGGAGAGATAAGGTTTAGATCTACATCTCACACCCTACACCAAGATAAATTCAGAATGGGTGAATAACTCGAATATAAAGAAGGAAACTATAAGTAAATTAGGTGAACACAGAATAGTATATTTGTCAGATCTTTGGGAAAGGAAAGAATTTAAGATCAAGCAAGAATTAGAAAAAATTACAAAATGTAAAAGAAATAATTTTGATTACATTAAATTAAAAAGATTTTGTTCAAACAAAACCAATGCAAACAAAATTAGAAGGGAAGCAACAAATTGGGAAAAAAATCTTTATAACGAAAAACTCTTACAAAGGTCTAATTACTCAGGTATATAAGGAGATAAATCAATTGTACAAAAAAATCAAGCCATTCCCCAATTGATAAATGGGCAAGGGACATGAATAGGCAATTTTCAGATAAAGAAATCAAAGAAGCACATGAATAGTGTTCTAAATCTGGCATAGAGAAATGCAAATCAAAACAACTCTTAGGTACCATCTCACACCTAGCAGATTAGCTAATATGACAGCAAACGAAAGTATTGAATGCACAAACAAACAAATAAATAAATAGGCAAATAGGCAAATAAATAAAGTGAATGGAGAAGACATGGCAAAATTGGGAAACTAATGCATTGCTGGTGGAGTTGTGAATTGATCCAACCATTCTGGATGGCAATTCGGAACTATGCCCAAAGAGCTTTAAAAGACTGTCTGCCCTTTGATCCAACCATACCACTGCTGAGTTTATACCCCAAAGAGATCATAAGGAAAAAGACTTGTACAAAAATATTTATAGCCATGCTATTAGTGGTGACAAAAAATTGGAAAATGGGGGGATATCCTTTAATTGGGGAATGGCTAAACAAACTGTGGTATCTGTTGGTGATGAAATACTATTGTGCTCAAAGGAATAATGAACTAGAGAAATTCCATGTGAACTGGAATGACCTCCAGGAATAGATGCAGAGTGAAAGGAGCAGAACCAGGAGAACATTATACACAGAGACTGATACACTGTGGTACAATCAAATATAATGGACTTCTCTACTAGCAGCAATGCAGTGATCCAAAACAACTCTGAGGGACTTATGAGAAAGAAAGCTACCCACATTCAGAGGAAGAACTGTTGGAGTAGAAACACAGAAGAAAAACAACTGCTTGAACACATGGGATGATGGGGATATGATTGGGAGGTAGACTTTAAACAACCACCCCAGTGCAACTATCAATAATATGAAATTAGGTCTTGATCAATGTAACATGTAAAACCCAGTGGAATTTTGTGTTGGCTACATGGAGGGTGGGGGGAGTTGGGGTGGGGAAGAACATGAATCATGTAATCATGGGAAACTATTCTAAAAAATTAAAAATAATAAAAATAAATTTAAAACAAACAAACAAATAAATAGAAATTAGAATTCAGCAAATGGAAGCTAATGACTTCGTGAGATATCAAGAAACAATAAAATCAAATCAAAAGAATAAAAAAATAGAAGAAAATGTAAAGTATCTCACTGAAAAAAAACTGACCCGGAATATAGATCCAGGAAAGACAATCTAAGAATTGTTGGACTAGCTGAAAGTCATGACAAATAAAAAAGTCTAGATATCATATTATAAGAAATTATCAAAGAAAACTGCCCTGATATTCTTGAACATGAAGGTAAAATAGAAATTGAAAGAAACCATAAATCACTTCATGCAATAAATCCCAAAATGAATCCCAAATAAACTCCCAAGAATGTTATAGCCAAGTTCAAGAGCTCCCAGGTCAAGGAGAAAATACTGTAAGTGGCAAGAAAGAAACAATTCAAATATGGAACATCAGTCAGGATTACAAAGGAGATATTCCAGAAGGCAAGGTAACTGGGTTTACAACCAAGAATCACCTACCCATCAAAATTGACTATATTCTTTCAGGTGAAAAAATGATCATTTAACAAAATAGAAGATTTTGAAGCATTTCTCATTCCTGAAGAAAAGACCAGATCTAAACAGAAAATTTGATGTCCAAATACAGAAGCATAAAAAGGTAAATAAGAAAGACAAAAAGTTTAATGGGCTCAGGAAGGTTGGACTATTAATATTCCTACAAAGAAAGGCGATATTGTAACTCTTAAAATTTTTATCATTATCATAGTAGTTAGAAAAATGTGTATATAGAGGGAGTGACAGTAAGCTGTTTAACATGATATGCAAAAAAGATCAAGGGAAGAAAATGAGGATTGCACTGACAGAAAAGGGAAGAGATAAGTAAAATTGGGTAAATTATATCACATAAAGGGATGCAGGGGAAAAACTATTACAGTGGAGGGGAAGATGGGGGTGGTGACATTACTCTCATTGGAATTGGTTCACAGAAGAAATAACAAACAGATTCATAGGGAATATAGAATCCTATCTTACCCTATAGAGAAGTAGGAGAGGAATAAAAAGGTGGTAGTGGGAAGGGGAGTAAATATAAGGGATGGGAAATGGGGGAATGATTGAAAGTAAAACACTTGCATGGAGGGACAGAGTAAAAGGAAAAAGGGCAGGATTAAAAGGGGAAAACAAGATGGAGGGAAATGCATAGATGGTAATCATGATTGTGAATGTAAATGGGATGGACTTACTTGTAAAACAGGAGTAGATAGCAGAGTGGATTAAAAACCAGAATCCTATGATATGTTATTTACAAGAAACACAGTTGAATCAGGTAGACAAACAGAGTAAAGGTAAGAGGATGGAGCAGAAACTATTGGGCTTCAACTGCGATTTTTAAAAAAAGCAGGGGTAGTGTAAAGGTTAAAAATGAAAGGTTGGACTAAATGTATAAAAATGTGGTTGCCAAAAATATATTACTCAAATCAAGATGACTTTTTGTGGTAGTTTATTTACAAAAGGAGAAAGTGAAAGTAAGGGAAATGAAAGAGTAGATAATTACTCTGGCGTGGTCCAAACCAGGCAGGGCTTCAGAGGCCCCAGCAAAGGGGAGCCCAGAGGTAATTAAACAAGGATTCTAGCCATGAGGCCTCCTCCAAGACGAAGGGCTTCTCTAGAGGCTAGTACCCCCAGAAAAGCCAAGAAAGGGAATCAGTCTTTCACTCACCCATGTGGTAGTCCTAGAGGAAGATCCAAGAGCAGTCCAAGGTCCCAAGCTGGAGCTCTTTCAAGACCAAGTTTGAAGGCTAAAGTGCCCCCCACAGGAAGTTTTTTCCACTTTTAAAGACCATTCCTTTCACCACTTCCAGTGCCTTCCTTCCACTTTACATGGACCAATTGCAGCTTTAGCTTTGCTTAGGATTGCCCAGGGGGCAGTCAGTATTTTTGATTTGTCAAACACTATAGCACACATGGGTCACAGACCTCCCCATCCTTAAGGATAAGTGGAGTGTATACTCTTCTGGTGATTAAATATGAAAGTGGGCAAGGGGAGAGTTAATCCCATCTTCACAGTGACAATCATGATCTCAGACAAAGCTAAAGCAAAAACAGATTTGATTAAAAGAAATAAGGAAAGTAATTACATCTTGATAAAAGGTAGTATAGACAATGAAGTAATATCAGTATTTAACATACATGCACCAAATGGTATAGCCTCCAGATTTTTAAAGCAGAAATTAAAGGAGCTTAAAGAGGAAATAGACAGTAAAACTATACTAGTGGGGGACCTCAACCTTCCCCTATCATAACTAGATAAACCTAACAAAAAAATAAACAAGTAAGAAGTAAAAGAAGTGAATGAAATTTCAGAAGAGCTAGATTTAATAGATCTCTGGAGAAAACTGAATGGGGATAAAAAGGAATATACTATCTTTTCAGTTGTACATGGTACATATACAAAAATTGACCATGTACTAGTGCATAAAAATTTCACAACCAAATGCAGAAAAGCAGAAATAATAAATGGAATCTTTTTAGGTCATAATGCAATAAAATTATGATCAATAAGAGTTCATGGAAAGGCAAATTAAAAATTAATTGAAAACTAAATAATCTAATTCTTCAAAAGGGGTGGGTCAAAGAATAAAGCACAGAAACAATCACTAATCTCATTAAAGAGAATGGCAATGAAGAGAGTATCAGAATTTATGGAATACAACCAAAGTAGTACTTAGGGGGAAATTTATATCCCTGAATGCTAATATCAATAAAATAAAGAAAAAACAGATCAATGAACTGAGTATGGAAAAAACCTAGAAAATGAGCAAATTAAAAATTGACAATTAAAGACTAAGTTGGAAATCCTAAAAATAAAAAGAGAAATTAATAAGATTGAAAGTAAAAGAAGTATTGAACTAAAGCAAATATTAGGAGCTATTTTGCCCAATTATATGACAATAAATCTGACAAACTAAATGAAATGAATGAATATTTATAAAAATATAAATTGGCAGATTAACAAATGAGAAAAAACTTAAATAATCCCATCTCAAAAAAAAAAAAAGAAATTGAACAAACTATCAATGAACTCCCTAAGAAAAAAATCTTCATGGCCAAATGGATTGACAAATGAATTCTATCAAACATTTAAAGAACAATTCATATCAACACTATATAAATTATTTGGTAAAATAACCAAAGAAAGAGAACTACCAAATTCTCTTTATGACACAAATATGGTGCTGATATTTAAGCCAAGCCAAGAAAACCAAAAACAGAGAAAGAAAATTACAGATCAATTTCCTTAATGAATATAAAAAAACTTAAATAAAATAATAGCAAAGAGACTACAGCAATACATCACAAGGATTATTCATTATGACCAGATGGGATTGATGCCAGGAATTCAATGGTTTAATATTAGGAAAACTATTTGCATAATTGACCATATCAATAACCAGATTAACAGAAATCACAATTATCACAATAGATACATAAAAATTCTTGAACAAAATATAACACTCATTCTTATTAAAAACACTAGAAAGGGAGGGACAGAGTCAAGATGGTGGCTAGTAGTAGCAAAAGCTGAAACCTCTCTGACTATCCTTCCATATAAATCTTTAAAAAGTGCTTCAAAAACACAGGAATACAAATCCAACAATAAGATGGAGTCACAGGGTTCTCCCATTAAACACAACTTGAAAGGTAGACAAAGAGAGGTGATAGTCACAGTATAATGGGGGGAGCAGAAACAAAACTGCATGTCTAGAAGTCCTGACTGACCACTCTACCCCTCAACTACCATGCTGGGTTCTGAGATTAGGAGCACACTGACTTTAGGATGCAGGGATGGGGGTTACACCAGCAGAGGAGCACCACAGACACACCTCTTGAGGTCCAATGTCCTGACAACAGCCAGAAGGGAGGACCAGGAGTCTATATGGCTGAGTACCTTCAGGCCTCTGTGGCTGGGTACATTAAAGACTTAGCCCCAGGGCAGATTAACTCAACCAGCCTAATCCTGTAAAGGAGCAGAGGAGAGAGCTTACAGTTCACAGGCAAAGAAAAAAGAAGGCTGAGAAAATGAGTAAACAACAGAAAAGGAATACAACTATTGAAAGCTTCTACAAGGACAAAGAGTAGAGAGCAGAACCAACAGAGGATGACAAGATACAAGGAACTACAAGTAAAACCTCAACAAAAAAAAAAAAACAACTGGAAATTGGGCTCACACTCTAGAACTCAAAAAGGAATTTAAAAATCAAATAACACAGGTTGAAGAAAAAGGGAAAATAGAAAATAAAATTGAAAGAAAAAAATTACAAAGCAAAATTGGTCAATTAGAAAAAGAGGCACAAGAATCCAATAATGATAAAATTTTCTTTAAAATCAGAATTGACCTAAAAGAAAAAGAGGCAAAACAAAATCTAATGAAGAAAAGAGTGACATGAAAAAAAGAATAGACCAAATGGAAAAAGAGGACCAAAAGGTCATGGAAGAAATTGAGCCTTTAAAAATTAGAATTGGGCAAATAGAACCTAATGACTTAATGAGATATCAAGAAGCAAAAAAAAAAAAAAAAAAAGAATTAAAAATAGAATAAAATATGAAATATCTCATTGAAAAAACAACTCACCTGAAAAAGAGATTCAGGAGAGACAATATAAAAATTACTGTTCTACTTGAAAGTCATGAACAGAAAAAAAAGCCTAGACATCATATTTTAAGAAATTATCCAAGAAAACTACCCTGATATTCTTGAACAAAAGGGTAAAATAAAGGCTGAAAGAATCCACAGATAATCTCCTGTAATAAATCCCAAAATGTCAAGTCCCAGGAATGTTATAGTCAAGTTTGAGAGCTGCCAGACCAAAGAGAAAATACTCCAAGCAGCCAGTAAAAAACAATTCAGAATTCATGGAGTCCCAGTCAGGATTACACAGGATCTGGCAGTTTCCACACTGAAGGACCAGAAGTCTTGGAATATGATATTCTAGAAGGCAAGGGAACTGGTTTTACATCCAAGAATCACCTACCCATCAAAACTGACTGTTTACTCTTTGGGGAAAGTATGGTCATTTAATAAAATAAAAGATTTCCAAGTAATCTTGAAGAAAAGATCAGACATAAACAGAAAATGTGATGTCGAAATATAAAATTCAAGAGAAGGAAAGAAAGGTAAATAAGAAAGAGAAAAATTCAAGGGTTTTGATAAGGTCAAATTGTTTATATTTCTATATGGAAAGATGATATCTGTAACTCTTAAAAATTTTTATCATTATCATAGTAGTTAGTGTTAGTAAATTACTTAGGATGATATGTCAAAAAATAAAATTCAGGATGAAAAAGAGGATAATACTAATAGAAATGGGAAGAGAGAAGTAAAGTGGGGTAAATTATATCACATAAAGAGGCACAGGGGGTGGAGGGAGAAGACTAATGCAGTGGAAGGGAGGAAGAAGGCGGTGACCAGTAATACTTAAAACTTAATCTCATTGGAATTGGCTCAGAGAGGAAAAAACAGTTAGATTAATTGGGCAAAGAATCCTATCTTACCCTATAGAGAAGTAAAAGGATAATAAGAAACGGGATGGTGGGGAGAGGTGTAATATAAGGGAGGGAGAGGCTGGGGGTGGTGGTGATTAAAAGACCCTATAAAGAAGTAGGAGGGGAATAAGAAGGGAGGTGGTGGGAAGGGGAGTAATATAAGGCAGGGGGAAAGGAGGTAACTAACTAAAAGCAAAATACTAGAGGGGAGGGAAAGAGTGAAAAGAGAAAAGTCAGAATTAAAAGAGGAAGTCAAAATGGAGGAGAATACACAGATGGTAATCACAATTGTGAATATAAATGGGATGAATTCACTCATAAAATGGAAGCAGATAGAAAAATGGATTAAAAAGCACAATCTCACCCTATGTTTTTCACAAGAAAAACATTTGAGGCACACAAGGTAATGGTAAGAAGCTGGAGCAGAATCTATTGGGCTTAAACTGATAAAAGGAAGACAGGAGTAGCAATCATGATCTCTGGCAAAGCTAAAGCAAAAATAGATCTGATTAAAAGAGATAAGGAAAGTAATCATTAAATCTTGATAAAAGGCAGTATAGATAATAAAGAAATATCAGTATTCAACATATATGCACCAAATGGTATGCCCAAAGAGTGCTAAAAGACTGCCTGCCCCTTGATCCATCCATACCACTGTTGGGTTTATACCTCAAAGAGATAATAAGGAAAAAGACTTGTACAAAAATATTTATAGCCTCACTCTTTGTGGTGGAAAAAACTGGAAAATGAGGGTATGCTCTTCAATTGGGGACTGGCTGAACAAATTGTGGTATCTGTTGGTGATGGAATGCTATTGTGCTAAAAGGAATAATGAACTGGAGGAATTCCATGTGAACTGGAAAGACCTCCAGAAATTGATGCAGAGTTAAAGGAACAGAACCAGGAGAACATTGTACACAGAGACAGATACACTGTGGTAAAATTGAATGTAATGGACTTCTCTACTAGCAATGATCCAGGACAACTATGAGGGACCTATGAGAAAGAACACTATCTACATTCAGAGGAAGAACTGTAGGAGTAGAAAGATAGAAGAAAAACAACTGCCTGATTACATTAGTGGATGGGATATAATTGGGGATATTGACTCAAAATGAGCACCCTAGCGTGAATATCAATAATATGGAAATAGGTCTTAATCAATGACACATGTAAAACCCAGTGGAATTGCTCATTGGCTATGGGAGGGGTGGGAGGAGGGGAGGGATAGAACATGAATCCTATAACCATGGGAAAATGCTCTAAATTAATTAAATAAAAATTTTTGAATTATAATTATAATAGTAATAAGAGAATGCATGCCCTTTGATCCAGCAATACTACTACTAGGCTTATAGCCCAAAGAGATAAAAGAAAATGGGGATGTACTTGTTTGCACAAAAATATTTATAGTTGCACTTTTTCTAGTGGCAAAAAAATTGGAAACTGAAGAGATGTCCCTTGATTGGGGAATGGCTAAACAAATTGTCGTATATGATGGTGATGGAATACTATTGTGCTATAAAGAATGATGAACCAGATGATTTCTTTAAGAACTGGAAAGACCTACATGAACTAATGCAGAATGAAATAAGCAGAACTAGAAGAACATAATACACAGTAATTGAAACATTATGGGATGATCAAATGTAATAGACTTTGCTACTAATAGCAACTCAATGATCCAGGACAATTTTGAGAGACTTATGAGAAACAATTATATCCACAGCTAGAGAAAGAATTGTTGGAATAGAAATTGAAAAGAAAGCATATGATTTATCATTTGTTTATATGGGTATAGGATTTAGGGTTTCAGTTTTCTTTTATTTATTTATTTAATTAATTAATATAGAATGTTTTTCCATGGTTAAATGATTCACGTTCTTTTCCTCTCCTCCTCCCTCCCACTTCCTGTACCCAACAAGCAATTCAACTGGGTTTTACATGTATCAAGACCTATCTCCATATTATTAATATTTGCACTAGAGTGATTGTTTAGAGTCTACATCCCCAATCATATCCCAATCAACCCATGTGATCAAGGAAATGTTTTTTCTTCTGTGTTTCTACTACCACAGTTCTTTCTCTGGATGTGGAAAGCCTTCTCTCATATGTCCCTCAGAGTTGTCCTGTATCATTGCACTGCTGCTAGTAAAGAAGTCCATTACATTCTATTGTACCACAGTGCATCCATCTCTGTGTATAATGTTCTCCTGGTTCTGCACTTTTCATTCTGCATCAATTCCTGGAGGTCGTTCCAGTTCACACAGAATGCCTCCAGTTCATTATTCCTTTGAGCAAAATAGTATTCTATCACCAACAGATACCACAATTTTAGCCATTCCCCAATTGAACAGCATCCCCTCATTTTTCAATTTTTTGCCACCACAAAGAGCATGGCTATAAATATTTTTGTACAAGTCTTTTTCCTTATTATCACTCTGAGGTACAGACCCAGCAGTGGTACATCTGGATCAAAGGGTAGGCAGTCTTTTAACTCCCTTTGGGCATAGTTCCAAATTGCCTTCCAAAAAGGTTGGATAAATTCACATCTCCACCAGCAATGCATTAGTACCCCGATTTTGCCACATCCTTTCCAACATTTATTACTTTCCTTTGCTGTCATATTAGTCAATCTGCTAGGTGTGAGGTGGTAACTCAAAATTGTTTTGATTTGCATTTCTCTAATCATAAGAGATTTAGAGCACTTTTTCATGTTCTTATTGATAGTTTTGATTTCTTTATCTGCAACTTGCCTATTCAAGTCCCTTGCCCATTTATCAATTGGAGAATGGCCTGATTTTTTTTGTACAATAGATTTGGTTACTTATAAATTTGAGTAATTAGACTTTGTCAGAGGTTTTTGTTATAAAGATTTTTTCCCCAATTTGTTGCTTCCCTTCCAATTTTGGTTGCATTGGTTTTGTTTGTGAAAAAAAACTTTTTAATTTAATATAATCAACATTGTTCATTTTACATTTTGTGATATTCTCTATCTCTTGCTTGATCTTATATTATTTCCTTTCCCTTAGATCTGACAGGTATATTATTCTATGTTCACCTAATATACTTATAGTTTCCTTCTTTATATTTAAGTCATTTATCCATTCTGAATTTATCTTGGTTAGGGGGTGAGATGTTGATCTAAACCTGATCTCTCTCATACTGTTTCCAGTTTTTCCATCAGTGTTTGTCAAATAGTAGATTTTTCTCCCAAAAGCTGGGATCTTTGGATTTATTGTACACTATCTGCTGAGGGAATTTACCCCAAGCCTATTCCATTGATCCTCCCTTCTGTCTCTTAGCCAATATCATATTGTTTTGATGACCACTGCTTTATAGTACAGTTTAGGATCTGGTGCTGCTAGGCCCCCCTCCTTCACATTCTTTTCATTAGTTCCCTTGATATTCTTGATCTTTTGTTCTTCCAAATGAACTTTGTTATAATTTTTTCTAATTCAGTAAAAAAGGTTCTTCGTCGTTTGATAGGCACAGCACTGAGTGAGTAAATTAATTTGAGTAGGATTGTCATTTTATTATATTAGCTCATCCTACCCATGAGCAATAAATGTTTTTATAATTATTTAGATCTAGTTTTAGGATTTTTTAAGTAGACCATCATATCATCTGCAAAGAGTGATAGTTTGGTCTCCTCATTTACCATTTTAATACCTTCAATTTCTTTTTCTTTTCTGATTGCTACTACTAGTATTTCTAGTACAATTAAATAATAGAGGTGATAATGGACATCCTTGTTTCACTCCTGATCTTATTGGGAAGGCTTCTAATTTATCCCAATTGCTTGCTGATTGTTTTAAATATAAACCATTATTTTTAGGAAAGGCCCTTCTATTCCTATACTTTCTAGTGTTTTCAATAGGAATGAGTGTTGTATTTTGTCAAAGGCTTTTATTGAATCTATTGAGATAATGATGTGATTTCGGTTGGTTTGGTTGTTGACATGGTCAATTATGTGGATGGTTTTCCTAATATTAAACCAGCCTCCCATTCCTGGTATAAATCCCACCTGATCATAGTGGAAAATCCTCGTGATAACTTCCTGGAGTCTTTTTGCTAGTATTCTGTTTAAGATTTTTGCATCTATGTTCATTAAGGAGATTGGCCTGTAGTTTTCTTTTTCTGTTTTTGATCTGCTTAGCTTTGGAATAAGTACCATATTTGTGTCATAAAATGAATTTAGTAGAACTCCTTCTTTGCTTATTTTGTATAGTATTGGGATTAATTGTTCTTTAAATGTTTGATAGAATTCATTTATGAATCCATCTGGCCCTGGGGATTTTTTTCTTAGTGAGTTCTTTGACGGCTTGTTCGATTTCTTTTTCTGATATGGGATTATTTAAGTATTCTATTTCTTCTTCTGTTAATCTAGGCAATTTATATTTTTTATAAATAATTATCCATATCACATAGATTGCCAATTTTATGTCATATAATTGGGGAAATAGTTCTTAATAATTATCTTAATTTCCTCTTCATTAGAGGTAAGGTCTCTCTTTTCATCTTAGATACTGTTAATTTGGTTTTCTTCTTTCCTTTTTTATTAGATTAACCACAGAAAATATTGCAAGAAGCCAGAAAGACAATTCAGACATTAAGGAGCACCAATCAGGATTACACAGGATCTGGCAGCCTCCACAATAAAGGACTACAAGGCTTGGAATATGATATTCAGAAAGGCAAGAGAATTGGAGCTATAACCAAGGATCACCTAGCCATCAAAACTGACTATATACTTCCAGGGGAAAGTATGGGCACTTAAAAAAGTAGATGATTTCCAAGTACTTGTAAAGAAAAGACCAGAACTAAATGGGAAATTTGATATCCAAACACAAAATTCAAGAGAAACATGAAAAGGTAAACAAGAGAGGGAAAAAATTTTTGAAGGCTTGAGTAATGTCAAATTGTTTATACTCCTATGTGACCCTGGGCAAGTCACTTGACCCCCATTGCCTAACCTTACCACTCTTCTGCCTAGAAGCCAATACACAGAAGTTAAGGGTCTAAAAAAAATGAAAAAAAATGTTTATACTCCTATATGTAAAAATTATATTTGTAACTCTTAAAAACTGTATTAACTATCATAGTAGTCAGAATTATTCATAGGGCAAAACCAGAAGAACACTGTACATAGAGACTGATGCAATGTGGTAAAATCGAATGTAATGGACTTCTGTACTAGCAATAATGCAATGATCTGGGACAATTCTGAGGGACTTATGGAAAAGAACACTACCCACATTCAGAGGAAGAACTGCAGGAGAGGAAACACAGAAGAAAAGCAGCTGCTTGAACATATGGATTGATGTGGACATAATTTGGGGTGTAGACTCTAAACAACCACCCCCGTGCAACTATCAATAATATGGAAAGAGGTCTTGATCGATGAAACATGTAAAAACCAGTGAAAATGTGTCTGCTGGGGGGGAGGAGAGTAAGAACATGAACAATGTAACCATGGGAAAATCCTCTAAAAAAGACATCAGTAAATAAATGAATGAATAAATAAAATTATGCATAGTTAGTGGTTGGGTACGAAGTGGTTTAAGATGATATATAAAAAAAGAAAGGGGGAAATGGAAGTGGTATCAAGAAAAACCTGAAGGAATAAGAAAAATAGTATAAATTATACTACATAAAGAGGTGCATGGGAGGGGGAGGGGAAGAATGTTATTATAAGAAGGAAAGGAAGAGAGTGCTAATAGGTAATACTTAAACCTTTCTCTCAGTGGAATCAATTCTGAGAGGGAAGAGCATCTAGATCAGTGATTCCCAAAGTGGGCGCTACCGCCCCTGGTGGGTGCTGCAGCGATCCAGGGGGATGGTGATGGCCACAGGTGCATTTATCTTTCCTATTAATTGCTATAAAAATTTTAAAAATTTTAATTTCCAGGGGGCTAAGTAATATTTTTTCTGGAAAGGGGGTGGTAGGCCAAAAAAGTTTGGAAACCACTCCTTTAGACACTTCCTAGCTGCATGACCCTGGACAGGTCACTTAACCCTAATTGCCTAACCCTTCCCTCTCCTCTGTCTTGGAACTGATACTTATTAGTGATTCCAAGACAGAAGTAAGTGTTTAAAAAAAGTTTAGGGGGCAGCTGGGTGGCTCAGTGGATTGAGAGGTCCAAAGATGGGAGGTCTTGGGTTCAAATGTGACCTCGGACACTTCCCAGCTGTATGATCCTGGGCAAGTCACTTAACCCCCATTGCCTAGCCCTTACCACTCTTCTGTCTTGGAATCAGAAGGTAAGTGTTTTTAAAAAAAATTTTTTTTAATATATATCTCTTAGCCATAGTTTGTTATCAATTCTAAGACAAGGTAGGGTTTAAAATAAATAAATAATGTTTTCTTTTTGGGAGGTTGAGGGAGAGATATACTGAGAAATATTGGTGACAGAAAAACAAAAGGTATGAAACAGATTTTATTTTTTAATAACTACACAAATATACAGAATAGTAGCCAATTTAGATAGGCGTGAACTATACCTGAGAGTTCTGATTGAATTGCCTGGGCAATGCCAATAGAATGGCGTTGAATTGTTTCTTCGGGGTGAGGATAAAAGAGCCCTCTGATGGAAGTGTAAAGTTTCCCTCTTTGGACATATGACATAGATTCTCTAAAAGACAGGGAGTCACTTCTAATACATAATTAGCCAAATATGGGAGGGGAGAAACACTTTGATTATGACTATGATTATGTACATATTCTCAAACAAGCAGGAAGGGAGCAAGTCACAAAATTCTAAGAAGTATCATCATAAGAAGGTTATAGAAATTAGCAACCAGCTACTGGGAAATGAATGAAGGCAGTCATAGTCTAGCAGAAAGACCCTCCAACATCAAACCCAGCTCTAGGACACTGCTTTTCAACGTTTAAAGTTTTAGTTTAAAACACTAAAGAAATGGGAGATATTATGGTCTCCAATGCCTTAATTTGAGTGTTCGAGGGTCCTTCCTGGGTCTCTTCTCTTCTTTCTTCTACAGTTTTTCTATTGTTAATCTCAAGCATTCCCCAATGGCTTCATCTACCACATCTGTGCAGATAATTCCCCAATCTTTATCGATAGGCCTGACTTTTCTGAGTTCCACTGAACCTTGCTCAGCCATATAGTCCTGAAAGGGATTCTTTTAAACAAGATACATAATCTTATAATGGTTATGTTTCATTTGTGTCTACTCCATTACCAGTCTGTCTTACCCAACATTACACTGAGTTGAAGTTTGAGCCATATACATCAAACTTGTGGCTTGCAGGTTATACATGGCCACAATGGTCCCAAGTGTAACCTGAACCAGATTCAAAAGTAACTGGGAAATATTTAAGAAAAAAATTAAAATTCAATAAAACACAGATAAAAGCACATTTTAAACCCAAGTCAATATGTTGACTACAGGGATACTTCTGTACAGATTAGTATTACAGGGGATTTCAATCTGGATGTTGTATCAGCACCTCCAATTCAACATGACTCAAAGTGGGCTAACCTTTCCCCTGAATCTCTCTTCTTGTTTCTCTTTGAACTTGACACCAATGTTTTATAGCATGAAAAGCTCCCACAGCCTCAGAAGGTCAAGATATTTTTGTGTGCAAGAGTCAAGTCTGCAGGGGACTAGCTAAGTATTTAGCCCTTATCTCTTCCAGGGAGGGAGAGTATAGGGTGCATGATTGGGCATCTGAAGGTTTGGGGTCACATTTCACCTAGGGCACTTACTAGCTGTGTGGGCAAGTCACTTTTCAACTCAATATGACCCAAAATGAACTAACCTTTCCCTTGAATCTTCTCTTCCTTCTGATGTTACTATTTCTGTCCATGGCACCACCATTCATTTCCATGATAGGGCAAGGGGCTGGGTCTGTAATTTCACTGATAAAAATAACTGTCAGATGAGGAAACCCCCTCTAACAATGGGGGTTGGTCCTTGTCTCTAAAACTTAGAGTCAGAGACTTGCCCTAGGTGATAGGTGATAGGCCAAGTGACTTACTCAGGTCTAATGGGTATGTGTCAGGGGAAGAATTTGATACAAGTCTTCCTGGCCTCAAATAGGCACCCTATCGTTTCTGCTACATTGCCTTACACTGTGACATGTTTGGGAATTCAATTCAACAAGAACTCAAGAAACATCAATTTCATACTTAGTTGATCTAATTCTAGGGTTTATTGATAGTATTTAAACCAATCTACTAGGTGTACCCATTCATTTAACAAAGACCCAAGATGTATGCTTCACTGGCATCCAAGGGACCCACTCTAGAGAAAGGAAGTCATGCAAACTATGTACAGATATAATAGCAATAATCTTACTGTACTTATCTCCAATACAATTTCCTTTTAGAAATTATTATATTTTTAACAGAATGGAAATAAACTTCATTCCCCCAAAGCCATAACAGCCATAAGCAATGGTCCAGGTTCTGAAAGGTCCATCCATAGTGGGAGCTCCACAATTATATGCTAAAGAGATAGGAGCATAGAATAGAAGTTGGAACAGATCTCAGATCTTTTCTAATCCCAACATCATTTTATAGATACTGACTCTGCTTCCACAGTACTCATTTCCATCTCCATCTCCTTCTTCGCCCTCTGTGGTAGGAAGAATAATTACTAGGGTCCCCTAATGCTTTTCTTTAAAAGGTACGGAAACCATTGTCCCATTGTCAAGACTAATTTGGTTTAATAGACTAACAATTAGTTTCCTGTTCACCTGAGCGAAAATGTCAGGGCACAAGGAATCCCAGTCGGCCCCTCAGGAATGACCAGCAAAATCACCATGGGCAATACAGAACTCAGGTGAATTAAGGCTACGTTTTCATGGAATATCATTACCTTGCTCTTCATATCTTTTCTCTGTGATGGCTAAATAAATGTCTTTCTGTTAATTGTCAAATTTTCTATGAAGGTCTCAGTTCATTCCTAAATCAAAGTACCAGTGCAGCCTAGGTGAGGCCTAACCTACTATGCCTTCATCACCACCACCTCACAGGAAGCAATATAGGGTGAAAAACATCATCTATCTCATTCAGGTAGCTATCTCATCTTTCTGAATTCAAATATAGCCTCAGACACTTTCTAGTTGTATGACCCTGGGCAAGTCACTTAAACCTGTTTGTCTCAATTTCCTCATCTGTAAAATGAGTTATAGAAGGAAATGGCAAGTCATTCTAATATCTCTGTCAAGAAAACCCCAAAAGGAGCCACTATGAGTCAGAAAATCCTATTCATGAGTGGGTCAGACAAGCTTAAAAGTAGTTGTACTCAGGGGTCATCCTGAAGGTTATTTATCACTTAATCTGGCTTTCTTTATCCATCTTTTTATACCCTTTCCTCCTCTGGATGAAGGGGACTGAAGTAATGTACCTGCAACACACATTACCCCTCTGACATTGTCCTTTGTGGAGCCCCCCTTCAAGGAAGTACTTTATGTCATGAAAGCTATGTAGGTCACTGGAAAGGGCTGACTTTTGGGAAAAGCATCTCTCAATTTGTCTCCCATGCTCTCAATCTTGGGGTCACCTTCAAAACTTATCTCACCTTCCCTACTTTTATCTAATCAGTTTCAAAGTCCACTCAATTCGACCTCTCTATTCCCACTGCTACCATCTTCACACAGGTGCCCCTTTACTACTTTCCTAGACTATTTCAAAAGTCTCTCTTTTTGGGGGGCAGCTGGGTAGCTCAATGGATTGAGAGTAAGGCCTAGAGACGGGAGGTCCTAGGTTCAAATCCGGCCTCAGACACTCCCTAGCTGTGTGACCCTGGGCAAGTCACTTGACCCCCATTGCCCACCCTTACCACTCTTCCACCTAGGAGCCAACACACAGAAGTTAAGGGTTTAAAAAAAAGTCTCTCTTTTTTTAAGGAACAATTGCTTTTATTTTTTTAACTTGGGTTTTCTGCTCAATTAAACAACAGGCCAACTGTGAAATCACGAAAGACTTTAAAAAAACAAAGCCAAATTCAAAACCAAAAATACCTAGAGAAAGATCCTGATTAACTTGCATACCTTTTACACATCAAAGACATCAGAACTGTCACAGAAAAGAAAAAGATAAGGTAACTGTAAAATGATAAAAGTAGAATGTTTACAGAGTTAAGTTAAAGCAACATATAAATGTGCTCATTTAAAAGGAGTCTGGATGTAAAGCCCAGTGGAATTGTGCATTGGCTATGGGAGGGGGTGGTAGGAGGGGAGGGGCAGAACATGAATCCTATAACCAAGAGAAAATGCTCTAAATTAATTAATTAATTAAAGGTTTAAGGATTTGAAAAATAAATAAATTAAAGGAGTCTAGAAAGAGAAAAGAGAATTAGGAGCTGAAAGAGGAGAATAACTAATAACATCCATTGGGGAAAATGTCTAAATCAAGGTAAGCATAAAAAAGAGATAGCATAGATTTTTTTAAAACCCTTACCTTCAGTCTTAGAATCAACACTAAGTATCAGTTTCAAGGCAGAAGAGCAATAAGGGCTAGGCAGTGGGGATTAAGTGACCTGCCCAGGGTCACATATCTAGGAAATGTCTGAGGCCAGATTTGAACCCAAGACCTCTCAACTCCAGGCCTAGCTCTATTCACTGTGCCACCTAGCAGCCCCAGCATTGGTTTTCAATTAAGCTAAAATAACTGGTCAAAAAAGAAAGGTAGGGAACTCAGGTTCAAGATAATGATTACTACTAGTTCCAGAGCACAGATCATTATGTAAAGGGAATTAACTCATCCTCATTCATTGTTTAGACTCTAGCTATCAAAAATAATGTCACCGCACCCAACTTAGAATTAAGTAGGGAGGGGAAGGTCTGTTACCCACAGTGACAATAAGTAACAAATCAAGAACAAGGGACTGCCCTTTGGGCAGTCCAAAACAATGTTGACGCTGCCATTTGTCCACTTGAAATTGGAGGTGGACGCAGGAAGTGACAAAAGATGTTATCTTTTAAATATGATGGTAACTTCCTGTGGAGGAGGTTGGCACCTTAAAACTTGGTATAGAAGGATCTCTGGTGAGACCTCAGACTGCTTCCCTCTGAAATGTCACATGGGTAAGTTAGGCTGACTCTCTCTCTCTTCCCTTGGTGATTCTGGAGGCTCTACCCTCAAGGAGGCCTCTCTTGCCTCTCTTATTGGAGGAGATCTTGTGGCTAATAGCCTTGTTTGATTAACCTCTGTGCTCCTCTGCTGGGGCCTCTAAATTTTTACCTGGTCTGGACCCCTGGTCCGGGCCAGAGTTTCTCTCTCTCAATTTCCCTACCTTCAACCTTCCTAA
The DNA here is from genome assembly GCF_016433145.1 of Gracilinanus agilis. NCBI lineage: Eukaryota > Metazoa > Chordata > Mammalia > Didelphimorphia > Didelphidae > Gracilinanus > Gracilinanus agilis. Next base: position 18,593,197 of record NC_058136.1, on the reverse strand, counting down.
TTGTAAATAAACTTCCATAAAAGTCATCCTGACTTGGGTCTATTTTAATTTGAAATCGTGTTAATCTGATTTCTGGCAACCATACCTTAAATATCTAGTTTCCCCTCTTACATCATAAAATATACCTCCCTCTTCTTAGAAGAAAGGTGAAAGCCTATAGATGCAGAATGTTCCATATATCATTAGATGCTACAATAGCTGATTTTACTTAATTGGTTTTCTTTGTGGCAAAGGTGATACATATGGGGATGAGGGAAGAGGGGGAAGCAGGTATATTGGAAAATTTCGGTGGAATAAAGAACAAAAGACATCAATAATACTTTAAGAGAAAGGCAACATACCAGAATTAGCACTAAAGTTTATCCAATTGGAGGCATTTATATTGGCCAATCTTTATTTCTTACTCAGTTCATGTTCCTTTGATGACTACTTTCCTAGACTATTTCAAAAGTCTTTTTTAAGGAACAATTGCTTTTATTTTTTTTTGTGACATTGACTGATGCTAATATCAAAATAACATAACTAGGGCAAGTCCTTCTGAAAAATAAAATGTCTTTAAATATCATCATAGGGGCATCTAGGGGGCACAGTGTGATAGAGCATGAGGCTTGGAGTCAGGAAGAACTCAGTTCATATCTACATCAGACACTTCTCAGTTGTGTGACTCTGGGCAAGTCACTTAATCTTATTTGCCCAGCTCATATCACTCCTCTATCAAGAGTTGTTACTAAGACAGAACGTAAAGGTTAAAAAAACAAGCAAACGACATTGCTGTCAAATCTTGGGTTAAAGAAAATCAGCAAGTCAAAGGTTCAAAAAAAATTCTAATCATAATTGTTACTATTTGGCTAAAAAGTGGCATAATAAGGAATACATGACAAAAGGTGTCACCAAATTTACCTGATTCAGGTCCATTTGTTGAAATGTGGTCATCTGTTATACTGTTATAGGACTTCCAACTTAAAATACATATATAAATACTACTAATTGTAAAATGGGTATTGCAGAACTCTCTTTTAGCAGTTCCTTCTATTACTGCAAGCCTATGTTCCTAAGCCCCCCTTGATTAACTAATACTGTTGCTAGTATGCTAAGGCTCAAATGGAAATGATTTCAACACTCTCCTTCCTTCTTTACAATTCTTTTTCAGGTATAGAAGGATCTCTGGTGAGACCTCAGACTGCTTCCCTCTGAAATGTCACATGGGTAAGTTAGGCTGACTCTCTCTCTCTTCCCTTGGTGTTTCTGGAGGCTCTACCCTCAGGGAGGCCTCTCTTGCCTCTCTTATTGGATGAGACCTTGTGGCTAGAAGCCTTGTTTAATTCACCTCTGTGCTGCTGCTCACATTTCAAATTCTCTCTTCCTCTTTGGTCAAAAGCATCCAAAGTTCTGTTCATTTCTTCATTTCTATTTTGACTTTGCATTCCACCTCTTATGTATGCTTCTACAACCCCAATTAGTCTTTCCTGCTCAAATCTTCAAATCTTAAAAGCTGCTTTCCAGGTATAAACTTTGAATGCAAATTGCATTAAGCTCTCCATTTTAGAGGATAAATATTCACTAGAAGTTCTATATCTGCTTAGATAATGTGACTACAAGAGAAGAACAGAAAATCAAATCAATAAAATAGCAAATGAACAAGCAGAATTTACAGCAAAATCAAAAGAAATCAAAAGAATATTCAGAATATTATGCACAGTTACATGATAACAGAGAACATAAAACAAATAGAGATGCCTTCAAAAATAAACACCCAAACTATTAGAAAGCCAGAGAGAAGTCTTAAATAACTCTGGTTGTAAAGAAACTACTAAAGAAAATTTTTTTATTGTAATGGATTTACAGGAAATTTCTAGCAAACTTAAAAAAAAAAACCCTTACCATCCATCTTAGAATCAATACTGTGGGAAATGAGTGTTGGCTTTGGGAAGGGAGGGAAAGAACATGAATCTTGTAACCATGGAAAAATATTCTAAATCAATTAATTAAATAAAATTTTAAAAGAAAAAAAGTATCAATAATGTGTATTAGTTCCAGGACAGAGGAGTGGTAAGAGCTAGGCAGTTGGGGTTAAGTGATTTGCCTGGGATCACACAACTAGGAAGTGGGGCCGCATTTGAACTCAGGACTTCTTGCCACTAGACCTGCAACCTAACTGCATCACCTGAAATATAACAGGCATTTTAATGTTTAATGATTGACAATTAATAGATGTCAAACCTTTTTTTTAAACCCTTGACTTCAATCTCAGGATCAATACTATGTTTTGGTTCCAAGGCAGAAGAACAGTAAGGGCTAGGCAGTATGTCGGGGTAGGGGAGAGGGGGTTTAAGTGATTTGCCATGGGTCACACAGTTATGAAGTGTCTGGGTCCAGATTTGAACTCAGGACCTCCTATCTGTAGGCCTGGCTCTCAAGCCACCAAGCCACCTAGCTGCCCCCTCAAGCAAACCTTTAAAGAATAATTAGTTACCATACTTGACAAATTATTCTTCAACACTGAAAAAGAGAACACCCTACCAGAATCCTTTTATGAGACAAATATAGAAGATGCAACAAAGAAAGAAAACTACAAGCCAGTGTCATTATTGAACACTGACTCAAAATTTTAAACAAAAACTTATCCAACACTCTATAGAGATTTATATAAGAAATCACTCATTATGACCCAGTGGCATTTATACCAGGGATACAAAGATAGCATAATATCAGGAAAATAATCAACATATTCACATTAAAAACTGAAACATCCACAACTGTATGATCATCTCAATAAAGAAAAGTCCTTTGAAAAAATATTCTTTTATGATAAAAAAAAAACCTACAAAGTATAAGCATAGAAGGACCTTTTAAAAAATAACATTAAAAAGTATCTATCTAAAACTGCAACAGAGACACACGAGAACAGTGTACACATAGCAATGAATCAAGGATGCCCACTCTGTCCACTATTGTTTCAGATAGTTCTGGAAATTTTAGCAACAACGTGTGAACAAGTGAAAAAAAATTAGAGGAATGAAGAAGAGATAAAATTATCCTTGTTTGATGGTGAGATGATGCGTACTTGAAAAGTTTTAGGGAATGAACAATGATACTAAGACAATAATTTCAGCAGTTGCAGTCTTCAAAATAAATCTCAAAAATCAACAATATTTCTACATAGTAATAAAACATCTAAGCAATAATAGAAAGAGAAATCTCATTGCAAAAAAAACCACTAAACCACTACAAAATACATAAAGTGTCTGGGGATCCTCCTCTCAAAGCACACAAAAGACTTGTATAGATTCAATTACAAAGTGCTCCTTAAAGAAATAAAGAAAAACTTAAATAGCGGGAGGAATATTCAGTGCTCATGGCCAGGCCATGTCAATATAATAAGAATGACAATACTACCAAAATTAATTTACATTTTAATGCTATTCCAATCAAATTACCAAGGGGATATTTTATAGAACTTGATAAAAAATAATAACAAAATTCATTTGGAAAAAAAAAGATCTGGAATATCAAGGGAAATGATGAAAAGAAATAGGAATGAAGGGGGAATAGCAATTCCAGACCTCAAACTATATTATAAAGCAGCAGTCATCTGGTTTGCTTAAAGAATAGAAAGAGATCAGTGGAGCCAACTAGACAAGGGAGGTTCATAAACAATAGAACTCAGTATCTCAGTGCTTGATATAGTAAAAAAAATAAATTACCTAGGGAAAAATTCTCTATATGACAAAAACTTCTGGGAAAACTGAAAAGCAATTTGATAGAAATTAGATTTAGAACACTTTACACTGCATTCCATAATGCACCTAAATGAATATACAACTTTCAAATAAAAATGATACTATAAAAAAATTAAAAGAGAAACATCATATATTTCTCACCACTGTGGGTAGAACATAAATATAAGAAAGAGGAAATAAAAGACAAAATAGACAACCGACGGCTTGAAAATGAAAAACTTCTGTACACACATTAATGCACCGAGGATAAGAGGGGAAACAGTCAAATAGGTAAACACACACACACTACCCAATAGATAAATGGTCAAAGGATATGAACAATTTTCAAAGGAAAAACTGAAATATATTCACAACCATATGAAGAAATGCTCCGAATCACTAATAATAAGAGAAATGCAAAACAAAAGAACTCTGAGTTTTCATCTTCATCATAGCAATTGGCAAAATTGACAAAAAAGGGCAAGTCAGTGTTGTAGGGGTTGTGGAATAATAGGCACACTGAGGCATTGTTGATCTATGAAATGATACAACCATTTTGGAAAACAATTTGGAATTATACAAATAAAACATCTAAAATAACATAACTAGAAGTTCTATTATTAGACTTATACCCAAGGAAGCCATTGACAAGGAAAAAAAAGTCCCCGTGTACTCCAAATATTTATTGCAGCATTTTTTTTGTAATAACTAAGAACTGGAAACAACCTAAATAACCATTAATAGGGGAATGGCTAAAAGAATTACAGTACTTGAATGGAATATTATCATACTGTAAGAAATTTGGTGAAATTAACATAAATCTGTGCTGCTCTTTCCATTTTTTTTAAACTCTTACTTTCCATCTTAGACTCAATATTGGGTACTGGCTATAAAGCAAAAGAGTGGTAAGGGCTAGGCCATGGGGGTTAAGTGACTTGCCCAGGGTCACAAAGCTAGGAAGTGTCAGAGGCCAGATTTGAAACTAGGACCTCCTGTCTCTGGGCCTAAACTCTCAATCCACTGAGCCACCTAGTTGCCCCCTGCTCTTTCCTTTTAAAAAGGAAACTTCGGAAAATCAATTTCAGTCCCAGTTCTCAGTCCCACCCTTTGACTGGGTGCACACACAGTACTATGGGAGAATGCCAGAGGCCTTATGCCTCCTTGGCATCCAGGAAGAAGCTTGCCTCTTGTTCCTCATGACTCCTGGTGTCCAGAGATCTGACCTCTGACCCGGACTGAAGACAAGTCTGTCCAAACAGAGAGACCCCAAAGAAGTGACATCCCCAGGGGCTGTAAGAGAGGGAATTGAGGAAAGAGAGGGCTCTTGGTCTTTGGTAAGGAAGCAGGTGTAGCCTTTTTAACTTTCCTGGCCATGGTCTCTCTTGGCTAGCAAAGAGAGACACAAGTGGCAGTGCAACTAGGTGCTTTTCTTTCTATGCAACTCCAACTTTTACTATCTAATAAATAATCATAAATTAATATACAATCTCCAGAGATTTTTAATTCTAACAATTTGGCAACCACCCTGGAGTCTGAATTTCTCTTGCATTTTTTCTCAGTTTTTCCTCATCACATAAGAGTGACTTACAAGTAGAATATAAAAAATTTTATAAGTTCTGAGTTCCTGAGAATCTTTGGGTAAAATGACTATTTTTCAAGTGTACGCTTGTTATGTTTCTGTCTTTCTTTTGGTTAGGGAGTTTTGCAAAAATAGTTTGGGAGAGCAGTGAAATTAGCAAGATACCCAGACACTGAAGTTAAAACAGTGAAAGAAAGGCCTTTAATCTAGCCTTAATGATTAGGAGTAAGAAAAAGATGACCTTCAGTTTTATCTCCACCCTTTCTTTAAACTTAAATTGTTCTTAGGCAGTTCAATATAACTGTGTGACCTCGAGGAAAAGAAATAATAAGGAAAAAGACTTGTACAAAAATATTTATAGCTGCACTCTTTGTGGTGGCAAAAAACTGGAAAAGGAGGGTATGTTCTTCAATTGGGGAATGGCTGAACAAATTGTGGTATATGCTGGTGATGGAATACTATTGTGCTCAAAGGAATAATAAACTGGAGGAATTCCATGTGAACTGGAAAGACCTCCAGGAATTGATGCAGAGCAAAAGGAGCAGAGCCAGAAGAACATTCTACATAGAGACCAATACACTGTGGTAAAATAGAATATAATGGACTTCTCTACTAGCAGCAATGCAATGATCCAGGACAATTCTGAAGGATTTATGGAAAAGAACGCTACCCACATTCAGAGGAAGAACTGCAGGAGTGGAAACACAGAAGAAAAGCAGCTACTTGAACACATGGGTTGAGGCAAACATGATTGGGGATTTTGATTCAAAACTACCACACCAATGCAATGATCAACAATTTGGAAATAGGTCTTGATCAGTGACACATGTTAAAACCAGTGGAAATGTGCATCGGCCAGGGGTGGGGGGAGGGTGAGGGGTGAAGGGGAAAGTAGGAGCATGAATCATGTAACCATATTAACTTTTCTAAAAAATGAATATTAATAAATGTTAAAAAAAGAAAAAATGATAATGCAAAACATTGACCATTATAGGACCCACAAAGTACCCCAATAATCCTGAAGACTATGGGAGGCCAGGGAGTCACAGTTGAAAAGAATAAAGGACTGTTCTATTTACCCAGAAAATTGACAAAAATTTGAATATGTTAATCAAGAAGACAAGGAGCTCTGAACCAGTTTTCCAACTGAATATGTGGAACAGCTAAAAGATATGCAGGTTTAGATCTCATTAAGCCCACTGATGCTCATATCATACAGCACCACTTTTTTAACCACTCTTCCCCAAAAATAAAATAATATTTTCAAAAGCATTGTTCAGCCTGGGCTAGTATGCCTATAGAACAGTTAAAGAGGATAGCTATATACATTTTTAAGGGTATTAAAGAAGAAAAAGGAAAAAGTCAAACAGAAAAAAAACAGGAAAGAATGAAACAGGATAGGGAAACGGAGACATCTATCTTGGCTATCATTTTTAGATATGCAACTAAGGAATGCATAGCTCCTTTGAAAAAGGTTATGAAGATTCTAACAGATAGAAGTTGAATGTAGTGTTACTTCTGTGGCAGACCAGATCATGCATTGATAAATTGAATGAGGAAAAATTAGAAATTTAGAAACAAAAATTGGAGCAATAAGAGACTCTAACAGGGCTCATAATTCACATGAGGTGAACCATAATGTCCATCAAGGGAAGTGTATTTAGTGTGGGGGACACCAGAGATGGTAAGAGGAAGAAGAAGGGACTTTGGAGTTCGATGTCTCTTTCCAGACCCCAGTGCTTTGATGCCAATTATTCCAGTCTGTTCCCCTTCCCCTAGTGAAGAGCATCATGTGACCTTTAAGGTTGGAAACATTTATTGTGATTGTCTCCTGGACACTGGGGCTTCTAGATTAGTCTTAGTGACAAAACGTGGTTTTGAATGTAATTCCATTGGTTCTTTAAATGTGGTAGGAATATCAGGGAAGCCTCAAAATGTTAGTTTTCTCCTTGCATTATGTCCATGGTCTCTCTATTGGTAGAACTTTCATTCCTCCTAATCCCTAATTCACCTACAAATCTATTAGGGAGAAATTTCTTACATAAACTAAAGACCATGCTATCATGCTCTCCAGATGACTCTTTGTCCCTATGATTGCTAGCGGACTCTCTGATTTTATTCTTGATCCTAATTCATGATAGCCAGCAGAAAATAGCTCCTTCCTTTGAAATTCCAGCAAATATCTCTCTCTGGGTCCCATCTGCTTCTGATGAAGGCCTGCTTAAGTCAGCTGCTCCTTTTCAGATTAAGACAAAAAGAGGCCACCCACATTCCATTCCTCAGTACCCTTTAAGCAAGGAAGCTATTGAAGAGACATAACCAATAATTGATTAATTAATTGATCAAGAAATAACAATTTCATGCAAATTTGAATACAATTTGCCAATTTTCCCAATTAAAAAAGCCTAAGCCAGGTCCAGATAGAAAGCCTGTTTATTGTTTCATACAATATCTGCATGCAATTAATTCACATGTTATACCCAGGCATCCAGTGGTTCCAAATTCTATAAGAGCATCTCTTCAATCCCTAGTGATGCTATATATTTTATAGTCATAGACCTCTGTTCTGCATTTTTTTTCCATTGCTATCCATATAAATTCTAGGAAAATATTTGCTTTTACCTGGAAAGGTTCCTAGTGGACATGGGCTTGATTACCTTAAAAGATATGTAGAAAACTAAACTTTATTTTCTCAAATTTTACAACAGAATTTAGGTTCTATCAATTCTATAGGCTCTACTCTAGTTCAGTATGTTGACAATTTGCTTTTAGTGGTACCTAATGCAGAGGCATTCCAGGAAGACAGTAGGCATCTCCTTTTAGAACTTTATAGGAGATTTTTGGGCTAAGATGGCCAAAGTGTGGAAGAAAGGGAATTCCTCTCCTTACCATCTACCGATATAAAGTGCCTCAAAAGGACAAAAACCAAAACCAGACAAGTGAAGGGGCTCTTCTGTAGGACGAAGCCTTAAAGGTAGGCAGGTTTTGGGCATTTCCATGCTATAAGGGGGTAAAATTACTCCTACCAAAGAGTGAGCTGATCATCACTCCCCCACTACACATATAGCACCAGTCAGAGTGAGAGCAGGGTAACTGCTAGGTTCTTGGGGGGCTGGCTGAGGATGCCACAGACTTACACTACTGAGCAGTGAGACTTGGAACCCCAGCAGGCTGAGGAATGCGGAGATTGGGCACAGAGATAGGGCAGAGAGGGGCTGCACACAGCAGATGGGGCAGAGACTGAAAAGTGGCCTCAGGGCAAAAACTGCTCTGTAGCTCCAAACAAAGACCTGCCTACCCCCCTCACTCAGACTTCTGACTGGGAAGGGAAGAAAGAACTAGAACAGAAATGGCCACCCACACGCAGGAACTACAATCTGAAACTACAAAAACAACAACAAACACACAAGAAAAGAACCTCGACCCTAGATAATTTCTACATAGAAAAACCCCAGACTACAGAGGAGGCAGCAGAGGACAACAAACAAGCAAACACAAAAAAAATGGAAAGCTCTTGAGGAGCTCAGCTTTGAGATGATGAGCCAAGTGAGAAAGATGGAAGAAACTTGGAAAGAAAAGTGGGAAATAGTTCAAAAAAGAAAATAACAGTTTAAAAGACAGAATCTCCCACTTGGGAAAAGAAGTCCAGAAATCAAATGAAATGATAAACAAATTGGAGACCAGAAATGACCTGATGGAAGTCATGAAAAGCAGGATGGAACAAACCAAAAATAAAAATCAAATGATCATAGCTGAAAACCAGTCTTTAAAAACTGGACTTGAGCAAGTAGGAACTAATGATCTCACAAGACAGCAAGAATTAATAAAGCAAAGTCAAAAGAATGAAAAAATATAAGGAAACATGAAGTATCTCATTAAGAAGATGACAGACTTGGAAAACAGGTCGAGGAGAGATAATTTGAGAATCATAGCCCTACCTGAAAACCTAGAAATAAACAGAAACCTTGACATCATACTATAAGAAATTATCCCAAGAAAACTTCCCTGATATTCTTAAACAAGAGGGAAAAATAGATGTTGAAAGGGTCCATAGATCACCCTCTACATTAAATCCTCAAAAGATAACTCTGAGATACCACCTGACACCTAGCAGGTTGGCTAATATGACAGCAAAAGAAAGTAATAAATTTTGGAGGGGATATGGCAAAATTGGGACAATAATGCATTGCTGGTGGAGTTGTGAAATGATCCAACCATTCTGGAAGGCAATTTTTTCTCTACGACTTTGAATTTTTATTTTTTAGAAAATTTTTCCATGGTTACATGATTCATGTTCTTACTGTCCCCTCCACCTCCCCCCAACCCCTCCCCCATAGCCAACATGCATTTCTGGAAGGCAATTTGGAACTATGCTCAAAGGGAGTTAAAAGACTGCTTGCCCTTTGATCCAGCTATACCACTACTGGGTTTATATCCCAAAGAGATAATAAGGAAAAAGACTTGCACAAAAATATTTATAGCTGTGCTCTTTGTGGCGGCAAAAAATTGGAAAATGAGAGAATGTCCTTCAATTGGGGGATGGCTGAACAAATTGTTATATCTGTTGGTGATGGAATACTATTGTGCTAAAAGGAATAATGAACTAGACAAATTCCATGTGAACTGGAATGACCTCCAGGAATAGATGCAGAGTGAAAGGAGCAGAACCAGGAGAACATTATACACAGAGAAGGATACACTATGGTACAATCGAATGTAATGGACCTCTCTACTAGCAGCAATGCAATGATCCAGGCCAATTCTGAGGGACTTATGAGAAAACGCTATCCACATCTAGAGACACAACTGTGGGAGTAGAAATACAGAAGAAAAACAATTGCTTGATCACATGGGTCGATGGGGATATGATTAGAGATGCAGACTCTAAATGATTACCCTAGTGCAAATACTAATAATATGGAAATAGGTCTTGATCAATGACACATGTCAAATCCAGTGGAATTACCCTTTGGCTATGGGAGGGGGTTGGAGGAGGGGAAGGAAAGACCATGATTCATGTAACTATGGGAAAATATTCTTGATTAATTAATTAGTTAATTAGTGAATTCTTTAAAAAAAAAGGAAATTCACAGGAAAGGACATAAGGTTTCTAGGTCAAAGATTCAGTGGTGTCTTCAAAAAGTATAATTTTAGACTTTAATTTAGCTGTTGGAGGTTGCTCCATTTTCTTCAAGCAAATTGAAGCAATTTAACATCCTCTTCTAAGAGACAGCTGAGAGCAATCTTAGGGGGCAACAGGGTTCTGTAGACAATGGATTCTTGGTTATAGGGAAATCACTAAGCCCCTTGTAGCTACTTCTAAAAATTCAGTCCTTGAATTCAGTTAGATTCCCAATACTTGTTGGCTCTCATGGAATTAAAACAAGCCATTCTGGCTGCATGAGCTCTAGGTATTCCAGATTATAAAAAGCCATTTACTTGTATGTACATGAAAAGAAGATGGTATCTTCTGGGGTCTTGACTCAAGCCTTGGAACCCACGCAGTGCCCAGTAGCTTACTATTCTGCAGAGTTGGATGCAGTGGTTGCTGGAGCACCACTCTGCCTTTGGACAGTTGCTAGCACTCTGGGTGGAAAAAACCTTGGAAATAGTCCTTTAAATTTTAAAAAATAGTCCTTTAAATTTTTAAAAATTTTAAAAATAATCCTTTAAGTTAAAAAAATGTTAGTCATTTAACTGTTTTCTGCTCCCATAAGGTCAAGGCATAACTACTCCAACACAGAACACATGTGTTTTCCAATCAAAGGCTTGCTAGATATGAGATAACTTTTGTTAGGGAATGAAAATATCACTCTTAAATGCTGTATATTTCTTAATCCTGTAGCATTGCTCACTGATTTGCCATTCTCTGGGGAACCACTAATAATTGTGCATCAGTAATGGGCATAGCTGAAAAGTCCCATCATAATCTCTCTGACACTGCTTTAGAAAATCCTGATTTAATTCTATACACTGATGGTTCACTGATGACTCCTCTTTTATAAGGGATGGCACATGCCACACTGGCTCTAGAGTTGCAACAGACCATGATTCTACCTAGGCAGATTCTAAGATTAGATTATTTTCTAATTTTAGTGCTTAGGGAGTAGAATTGCTGGCCCTCCAAAAAAGTCGTACAATTGTTAAGAGAAACAAAGCAACAATTCCAAGTGTTGATAACTACTCTGACTGCCATCAAAATTGGGGGGAAAGATTCTTGGATTCATTGTTCTCATATAAAACTGGCACCATCTATTGACACTGATTAACTGTATTCTGTATTTGTATTTAACTTTTAGATAATCAATCTGTATATTTAAAAAGTGAATGTTTAACTGTTACATTGTTTAATGGGGTTCAAGAAATTATCTTTTATTTCCTTTTAGTATGATTTTTTAAAAACTTGAGTTTATGGAATCGTACCTGATATTTGGTATTGAAGAATCAGTTTACAAAGTCTAACAGCCCTGACAACATTGTATACCCCAAAATTTAGACTACTGAAACCTGCCATTGGTAATTAAATCTTATGGCACTATATCTGATGTTCAAGTAGATTCCAAGAAAACTACCAAGGGACTTATAACAATCCACTGATCAGTGCTAATCAGCAGAGGATCATGGATGTCAACAACCCCTATAGGGGTGATAAATGTCAGTGCTAAAGTGGGGGAGCTATCTCAGGGGAGAGTCAGAGAAGCAGTTTTTCAGCAAAGTTCTGACATTGGCTATTTCTGATTTAGCCTATAAGACATAAGATAGCAAGACATGAGAATATCAATATGTGACTCTGACTCCAGCTTGCTATTCCTATGATGAAGTAGAAATCAGACTATGGGACCACATTCTCCTTTTTGTCAGATTTCTGTCCCTCTTTTTTCTTAGGATGACAACTTTTCTTAGTCATAGCAGATGGTAGTTAACTACAATATTGTTCATTTGAACTACATCCTTGTGGAATATAAACTACCTCTACTAGACCTTGCATAAATACCAGAGACTTGTTATAATTTTAATTTATTTATATTTTTTCCCTTTTTTAGGAGAAGTGATTTATATATTATTTAATGCATTCTTAAATTAGTAACCTAGTCATACATCCTTTACCAAGCCTATTGTTGTTGTAAATGAATATTCACCGTATTGGAACGTTATTTTGTGTTACTGATGAAAAAATTCAGCCTGAAGGGCAGACAGCCACTCTCCTCCAGCTTACTCCCTGCTTGCAAGGTCAAACTCCTCTCCTCAGACTGAAGGCCAGACAGCCACCCCTACTACAGCTCCCACTCAGTCCAGATGAGCGAGAGGCAAGACCAGATATAGAATATAAAATGCTTATTCCCCCAATGCAGGGGGCTCAAGGTGGGAGATGTGATCTCCCTCTGGGTCCACACGTAATAAAGATCTTTCTTTCCTCATTCCAAATGCTGTTTGAGTTTCCTGCACCAGACTGATTATTTTTTTCTATAACATTACCATCAGTTTAAATTAAGATTAGATCCTGGGTTATAATATCTTATCCTCCTGAGAAAGGATTGTGAAGTTATCCTAAAGATCCATAGACCTGTTTAAAGATCTTTTTAAAGCAATTTTAGGGAAAGATATAGTTAATAACTTGAACCAGGAAAGTAGATCTGGAGAAGATGCTGTAAGGACCATCATGATTCCACACAGACTAAAAATGACAGCAAAAGAAGATGTCCCCAGAAATCAAACACTATATCACGAGACTCTGAGTGAGCCTTTGGATATAATGAACTGAACTGTGGAGGATTGGGCCCTTCATCCACTTTTGTTCTTCCTATGTGCCATTATTTTATCTTGATTATAAAAACTTTGTGCCAAAAAAAGGGAATGCTCGCTAATGGCACCTTGTCAATGCACCTGTCAATCATTTTTTAATATGTTAAGAAATGCCCAAATGGAGTGAAATCCTCCATAAAATGTATAATATCTTTGGGCCCTTATTGACTCTAGTGAGACAATACTGAAATTCCTTTTTAAAAGGAAAGTTTAGAAAATCCATTTCAGTCCCAGGTCTCAGCCCAATCTTGACTGGGTGCACATGTGCTTGTGAGATCTTGTGGCTCCTGGAGTCCCAGAAGATGATTGCTTTGTTCTTTGTGACTCCTGGTGTCCAGAAGACTAGCCTCTAACCCAGACTGGGGTCAAGTCCAACCAAAGAGACCCAAGAGTGACATCACCAAGGGTTTTAAGAGAGGGCTCTTGGTCTAGAGACATTTTCCTGGTGGGGCAGCTCACCCTTGGTCTTTGGCTAGGATGCAGGCACAGCCTTTTTGACTTTCCTAGAATGGCCTCTATTGGCTAGCGGATGGAGATACAAGTGGCAAATTCATGGGGGCAGCTGGGTGGCTCAGTAGATTGAGAGCCAGGCCCAGAGATGGGAAGTCCTAGGTTCAAATCTGGCCTCTGACACTTCCCAGTTTTGTGACCCTGGGAAAGTCACTTAACCCCCATTGCCTAGCCCTTACTACTCTTCTGCCTTAGAACCAATAACCAGTATTGGTAAGGGTTTTTTAAAAAGTGGCAAATTCAGATTACCTAGGTGTGGCTGTGCAACTAGGTACTTTTCTTTCCATCCAACTCCAACTTTTGCTATTTAATAAATAATTATAAATTAATATATAGTCTCCAAAAAATGTTAATCCGAAAAAAATGATATATATGATAAATACAAAGAATCATGGTAAGAGCTATATGAATAGAATCAGAGTGAAGTAAGCACAGTCAAGAAAACAATATATACAGTAACTATAGTAATGCAAATGGAATGACCAACACACTAAAATATAAAAAGTAAACGAAACTAAATTATAAAGATTGAACAGGACTTGAATGAGAAGAGATGAAAAGACACCCACAACTGATCCCTTGTGGAGTTGGGAAGTCCACAGGAGCTACACATTGCATGTTTTTGGACTTTTTCAGTGTATAGATCATTCAAGCTAATTTTTTTCCTTTCTTAAAAAAATTTTGTACTATGGGATGGCCACTTTGGATGGGGAGAGGAGGGATACATGGGATTACTATGGGGATGTTAGAAACAGAAAATGTCAATTAAAACTTTAAAAAAGAAAAAAGTTTTAGATCTGCTTCCTGATCATCATTTGATCCATGATGTTCCCGCTCCTCTCTTTTCATGACTCATTTTTGACCAGCAGTTATGAACCTTTCCCAAAGCTGTTGTATTCAGGAGAGGAGAAGAAATTTTATTATCACCATTACTTCCACCACTTCTTCATGCTTCTTGCCCTGCTGCTGCTCCTACTACTTGGCCTCATGCCAAAATGCTGCATGGTCCAACTCTTTATATAGTTGCTGGCAGAAGCAACTGGCAACCACGCAGCCCAAACTCTTTTACAGCACAGAGGTGGCAGCTTCAGTGTTAGTTCTTAGACTGCTCACAGCTCCCTCTGTGGTCTCTGGTCAGTTCCCTCCTTCCCTCAGGTGTAGGACTCCAGTCTTGAATGGAGGTGAGACATTTACTCTGTGCTGCAACTACCATTGTCATTTCTCCTACATTATTCCTTAGTTCACTGGGGCTGACAGCTTTTCTGGTTCATATTCCCCAGCCAGAAGCTTGTGATAACCCAGATTGAAAAACAACAACAATAAACACACAAGTTTTTAATGATATCTTTTCTTTCTTACATCAACATAATTTCCCCCAGCATCCCTCCTCCGCTACTCCTCTCAGAGAACCATCCCATATAACAAATTGTAATTTTTAAATAGAATAAAAAGGAAGAAAACAAAAAAGAAAAAGAGGAAGAAAATAGCATAATTGATAGACACAATGAATAAATCAAAAAACATGGTCCACATTCATGGACCACCAAATTCTCCAAAAATGTGAGGTGGGAACATCTCAGATTTCTTCTTTCAAGCCATGCTTATTCTTTATGAATTTGATGTTTTTGTGGTTATTCTTTCCATTTACATTGTGGTAGTCACTGTATAGATTGTCTTCTTGGCTCTGATCTTTCCATAATTCTCTATATTCATCACTTTCATCATTTCTTACGGCAAAAGAATATTCCATTATATTCATGCACCACAATTTGTTCAGCCATTACCAAATTGATGTATATCTACTTCGTTTCCAATATTCTGCTATCATAAAACATCTAGCTATAAATATTTCAGTGTACATGGGAACTTTCTTCTTATAAATGGTCTCCTTAGAGTAAAAGAGTAGTAGTGGATTCTACGCCAAAGTATATGGACAATTCCAAATTGCATTCTGATTTACAGGTCTGCCACAATGCACTACAGTGCCTATCCTCTTACGATTCCTTCAACTTGACTTTTCTCGCCTTTGCTAACTGGCAGGATGTGAGGTGAAACCTCAAGGTTGTTTTGATTTGCATTTCTCCAAGATTAGTGATTTGAAGCTCTATATATGATTATATATACACATATTGTGTGGCAGATACATATATATGTGTATGTGTGTATATACATGTATATACAATACATACACACATATATACACACATAAATGTACATATATACATACATGCATACATATCAGGACCAAACAAGGTCCCACCATTCTTTCCAGAAGTGTATGAAGTCAGACTCTGACACAAGGTTCTAATTCAAGCAGAAATGAACAAACAGAAAAGTATACTGATGATAAGGAAATATTATGGATCTAGAGACACTCCCAACTTGAACCCAGATGAAAAGAGTAACTCCCTAACATCTACAAACAAAGGCACAAACAAAATTATAGCTTGGCCACTAGAATTCTTTGGCCTAATTCTAATGAATTCCTGGGGAAAATGAAAATTTACAATTATATTATAATTTAAGAATTTGATTGGCTCTGGGAGGGTGAGGGGGTAAGGAAGAAAAAGAACATGAATCATGTAACCATGGGGAAATTTCTCTAAATAAATTAATTAATTAAATGAATTTTTAAGAAATTTGTAAATAAAAATAAAAAAAGAACTTGAAATGTGAAATTAAAGATGATATGAGAGTACTAGAAAAATGGGAAATTAAATAAAATCTCTAAAGAATTTGAAAGATAATAAACAGGTTAGCACACAGTAGATTTTTAAAAAAGTTTAACTAAGTAACAGCCTCTGATAATTAGAATGGCCCACATAAAAACCAATGACTATGAAAAAACAAGAAATGCCAGGAAAAAATCAAGATTGATATATAAAAGAAAATGTAAGGTATCATATATCAAAAACTGATTTAGAAAACAGGTTAAGGAGATATAATCTACTGTAAGAAAAGTCATAATATCTGAAAATCATAATAATATTTTTAAAATCTGGACACCATATTTCAAGAAATTATTAATGGAAATTGCCAAGACCAAAATCAAGAGGGCAAAAAGAAAATGGAAGCAATCAATTACCAACTGAAAGAAACTCCAAAATGAAAATCCAGAGGAATGTTACAGCCAAAATCCAGAGCTTTCAGATTAAAGAAAAAATACAGCAAACAACCATAAAGAATGAGTTCAAATACTAAAGAACCTCAGTCAGAATCATTGGCATCCACTACAATATAAGAGAGAAGGGGCAGCTGGGTAGCTCAGTGAATTGAGAGTCAGGCCTAGAGACAGGAGGTCCTAGGTTCAAATCCGGCCTCAGACACTTCCCAGCTGTGTGACCCTGGGCAAGTCACTTGGCCCCCATTGCCTACCCTTATCACTCTTCCACCTAGGAACCCATACACAGAAGTTAAGGGTTTAAAAATGTAAAAAAAGAGAGAGAGAAGAGTTTCTAATATGATATGATATTTTAAAAGGCAAAAGATAAAGACACAACCAAGAATAATTTAGCCAGCAAAAATGAGTACACAATAATCAAGGTAAATATATTTGATCAAATGGAAGAAGTAATATAATGATGAATTCAGAAAAAAAGTGTTTTCTCAGAAACTACTAGCTTTAAGGGTCATAGAGGGAATTAAGTAAATAAGACAGAAACTTAGGAGTACTTTTGTTATATTTTGATGACATTTAAAGAAGATAAAAGAAGGAAGTAAATGAATACACTAAGAAAGAGAGGAGAGAAAGATAGAACTTACTATTTTACATAATTAGGATGTGAAAGGGAAAGAGCAAAAAGCACACATCACATGAACCTATCTTTTATCTGAACCAAAGAAAAGTTAATCACACATACAATACACAGAGTATGGTGTAGAAAAATTTTTAAAAAAAAGAAAAGAAAGGGGGTGGCTAGGTAGCTCAATGGATTGAGAGCCAGGCCCAGAGATGGGAGGTCCTGGGTTCAAATTTGATCAGAGATTTGAACCCTGAGCAAGTCACTTAACTCCATTTGCTTAGCCCTTAAGAGTTGT
Organism: Gracilinanus agilis; assembly: GCF_016433145.1. NCBI lineage: Eukaryota > Metazoa > Chordata > Mammalia > Didelphimorphia > Didelphidae > Gracilinanus > Gracilinanus agilis. The sequence continues at coordinate 18,575,548 of NC_058136.1, read as the reverse complement.
TGCTAAGACAGAAAGTAAGGATTTTTAAAAAATGATAACTACCTGAATTAGGGCATAGAATTCAGACACTCTGCACTTCCCACCAAGATTTTCTCTGACTCATCTGCAAATGAATTTGAGTCAAAACAAAAGTAGGCTAGGGGTAGCTCAGTGGATTGAGAGTCAGACCTAGAGACAGGAGGTCCTAGGTTCAAATCCGGCCTTAGACACTTCCCAGCTGTGTGACCCTGGGTAAGTCACTTGACCCCCATTGCCCACCCTTACCAATCTTCCACCTAGGAGCCAATACACAGAAGTTAAGGGTTTAAAAATGTAAAAGAAAGGAGGCTAACCAGAATTCCAATCTTTATTGTGCATATGACAGCAGCAAAGCCTGAATGCTTTGACCAGTGAAAACCTCAGTCTTCCTACAATCTACCCCTACTAAAGAATTTCCAATTCCTACAAATTACCAGGGTATGCATCTATTAGTCAATCAACTAGTACACACATCATCAACAAAAATTGAAAAGATAACTGTATACAGCTAGCATCAGTGCCTATAGGTGAATAGAATACATAGCATATAATCAATAGCATATCTTATAACACAGTATAAACTAGGGACACGAATCTCAAATTGGAATGAAGCATGCAGTATCACATGACAGTTACCTCTAATGACTATATACATGGATCACATGCAGAAAATACAATATAGCCCATAGTAATAATGATGTATAACATTTTACAAAAGTACACATAACAATAATCTTTAACATAGGGCAGAAAAAAGGATGGAGGAGAAGGCACCAAATTACCCTTCAAAAAGTAATGATATAACACCTGAAAACAAATTCTGGAACAGCACAACCAACAAAAAGAATAGGTGAAGTAATTTCTCAGCACAAAACAACTTAGAAAGCTGGCAGAAGGGATCTAGTGCGTCAGGGTAGAGATGGAGCACAATATGCCAGAGTAGGCCAGACTGAGGTCATAGGCTTTGGACACAGCTGAAGCAGCAGACAAGGTTTATGGAGCTCTCAGCCACATATGGTAAGGCAGAGTTGGACAACTGCTCCTAAGGAGATTACAAGTTCCCTTTGCTAGCTCTGGGTGCAAGACTCTTGTCCTGTTGCCCATACCCAGAACCAGGTCACAGCCCTAGGGCACAGTCGCAGGCTAAGGAGGAGCATGAGCATACCCTAGCACTTGCAGCCACAGAGGAGCAGGGGACCCTGGTCACAGTTCCAAGGGATAAAAGAATGCTTGGGGTTACTCAAAGATCAGAGCATGGGCCAGGAGAGTATTAAGCACATATCTCCTTACCTCATACTACTTTGGAAGAAATAAAAGCAGACAGATCCCCAGAGCTAGCTCTGAAGGCAGCTGCACAAAGAAAATGAACCTTGGAACAGTGCTCCCTTCACTAGAGAGTCCAACTTTAACAGTTTTTTAAACAAAAAGAAAAAGTCAGGAAAATGAGCAAACAACAAAGAAAGAAACTCAACATAGAAAGTTATTTTGATGACAAAGTAGACTCAAATGCAGAAGAAGACAACAAAGTCAATACTGCTGCATCCAAATCCTCCAAGAAAAATATTAATTGCTCTCAATCCCCCCAAAATTAATGGAGGAGTGCAAAAACAATAACAGGAGAGGCAGAAGAAAAATCGGGAAAAGAAATGAGTGATACAGGAAAATCATGAAAAAAGAGTCAACAGCTTGGTAAAGGAGGCACAAGAAATACTGAAGAAATTAATGCCTTAAAAAACAGAATAGGCCAATCGGTAAAAGAGGCACAAAAATACAAAGAAAAGACCTTCTTAAAAAAGCAGAATTGGCCAAATGGAAAAGGTACAAAAGCTCACTCAAGAAAATCATGCCTTGCCCTTTGATTCTATAATACCACTACTAGGTCTGTATCCTAAAGATATGATTAAAAAAGGGGAAAGGACCCACTTATACAAAAATATTTACAGCAGCTCTTTTTATAGTGGCAAAGAATTGGAAATTGAAGGGATGTTTTCATCTATTTGGAAATGGCTGAACAAATTGTGATACACGTTAGTGATGGAATATTGTTGTGCTATATGGAATGATAAGCAAGATGATTTCAGAAAAAGCTTGAAAGATCTGCATAAACTGATACAGAGTGAAATGAGGAGAATCAGGAAAATATTGTACAGTTCCAACAATATCATCTGATGATCAACTATGAAATCTTTGCTATTCTCAGCAATGCAATGACCTGAGACAATCCTTAAAGACTTATGATTGGGAATGCTATCCCACCTCCAGAGGAAGAACTGTTGGAGTCGTATGGATGCAAATAAAAGTATACTATATTTTATGTCAATGTATTTTATGATTTTATTTGGGGGGGTTTGGTTTTATAAGAGTGTGTTATTACAACAATGACCAATATAAAAGTGTGTTCTACATGTTAATTAAAAAAGAAAAAAAAATCATGCCTTAAAAATCAGAATTAGGCAAGTGAAAGGTAATAACTCCATGAGACAAAAAGAAATAAACAAAGTCAGAAGAATCAAAAAAATATAGAAGAAAATGTGAAATATCTTATGGGAAAAACAACTGACCTGGAAAATAAATCCAGGAGTGATAAACTCAGAATTATTGGACCGACTGAAAGCCATGATTTAAAAAAAAAGAACTTAGATATCATCTTTCAAGAAATCATCAAAGAAAACTGCCCTGATAGTCTAGAACCAGAGGACAAAATAGAAAATGAAAGATTCCAACATCTCCTGAAAAAAATCTCAAAAGGATAGCTCCCAGGAATATTATAGCCAAATTCCAAAACTTCCAGGTCACGAGGAAAATATTGCAAGCAGCCAAAAAGAAACAATTCAAATATCCTGGAGTCACAGTCAAGATAACATAAGGCTTAGCAGTGAAGGCAAGAGTGTGAGTTGAATATGATGGGTAGATAGTTAAATTAATTAAGGCATGAGAAAGAGGAATGCATTGGGAGGACAAGGAAGGGAAAAGCAGAATGGGTAAACTTTTGCACATAAAAGAATGTTCACAGTGGAGGGGAAGATGGGGTAGGTGGGGAGGAGAACATGTGAAGTTTACTCTCATTTAGAATTGGCTTAATGAGGGAAGAATATATACAATAAATTGGTTATAGAAATCTGTCTTACCCTACAGTAAAGTAGGAGGATAAGGGGATAAGAGAAGTGGGGCTAATGGAAAAGAAGGTAAATTGAAGGAGTTGCTGGTCAGAAACTAAAAAGGGGGTAAATAAGATGGAGATTTATACACAGGAATCATAATGGTACAAATTTTTTTTACAAATTTCCTAATAAAGACTTCATTTCTCAAATTCATTGAGAAATGAACTGAATATATAAAAATACAAGTCATTCCAGGGTACCTGGGTGGCTCAGTGGATTGAGAGCCAGACCTAAAAACGGGGAGTCCTGGGTTCAAATCTGGCCTCAGACACTTCCTAGCTATGTGACCTAGGGCAAGTTACTTAACACCTATTGCCTAGTCCTTACTGCTCTTCTGCCTTGGAACCAATACACAGTATTGATTCCAAGAAGGAAGGTAAGGTTTAAAAAAATGGTCAAAGGATATGAACAAGCACTTCTCAGACAAAGTAAAGCTCTCTATTATCATGCAAAAAATAATCTAAATCGTTATTATTTAGAGAAATGCAAATTAAAACAACACTGAGGTACAACCTCACACCTATCAGACTATTATGATAGAAAAGGAAAATGACAAAACTTGGAGGAGATATGGGAAAGTTGTGGCATGAATGCATTGTTAGGGGAGTTGTGAACTGACTCGTTTATTCAAGAGAGCAGTTTGGACCTATGCCCAAAGGGCTATAAAACAGTATATATCTTTTGACCTAACAATACTATTACTAGGTTTGAATTTCAAAGAGATTTTAAAAAACAAAAAGGGGAAGGACTTATATGTAGAAAAATATTTAAAGCAGCTATTTTTGGCAGGGTGGCTAAAATTTGGAAAGTATGGCGATATCAATCTATTGGGGAATGGCTAAGTTATAACATGATTTTAATAGAATACTATTGTGCTGTAAGAAATGACTAGCAGGAGGAGGTCAGAAAAACCTGGAAAGACTTATAAGAACTGAAGCAGAGTGAAATAAGCAGAATCAGGAGAACACTGTGCAGGGATAGGACTACTTTACAATGAACAAATGTTAATAACAGCTCTGCCAAGCAATACAATGATCCAAAACTATCCCAAAGGACTCATAAAAAAATGCCATTGTCAACCATGGAATCTAAGAGACCCCCAAGTTTGACCTTGTCACATAAGAATTTCTCCTAGAGGTAAATCCCAGACTCAGAGTTTCAGACTAACAATAGACCTTAAAATACTTTAGGTGGAGCTAGCTGACTCAATCAGATGTTAAGTACCCTTTTAGTCTTAGAAGTTTTCCGATTACATTAAAGCATTGCTGGTGGAGTTGTGAATTGATCCAACCATTTTGGATGGCAATTTAGAACTATGCCCAAAGGGCTTTAAAAGACTGCCTGCTCTTTGATCCAGCCATACCATTGCTGGGTTTCTACCCCATAGAGATCATAAGGAAAAAGACTTGTGCAAAAATATTTATAGCCGGACTCCTTGTGGTGGCAAAAAAAATTGGAAAATGAAGAGATGCCCTTCAATTGGGGAATGGCTGAACAAATTGTGGTATCTGTTGGTGATGGAATACTATTGTGCTAAAAGGAATAATGAACTGGAGGAATTCCATGTGAACTGGAACGACCTCTGATCACCCTCAACACTAGACCCAGAAAAGACAACTCCCAGGAATATAATAGCCAAATTCAAGAGCTTCCAAGTAAAAGAAAAAAATATTAAAAGAAGCCAGAAAGAGACAATTCAGATATCAAGGGGCACCAATCAGGATCACACAGGATCTGGCAGCCTCCACACTAAAAGACTGCAAGTCTTGGAATACGATGTTCAGAAAGGCAAGAGAACTGTGTCTACAACTGAGGATGTCTACCCATCAAAACTGACTATATACTTCCGGGGGAAAGTATGGGCATTCAACAAGATAGAAGATTTCCAAGTATTTACACAGAAAAGACCAGGACTAAATGGAAAGTTCAATATCCAACAACAAAAATAAAGAAAAACATGAAAAGGTAAATAAGAAACAGAGGGGAAAGAAAGAAAACTCATATTTTTTAAATTTGCCTCTTTAAAGGCTTCAATATAATCTAATAATTGGTATTCCTTGTGGAGAAATGTTATGTATAATTCTCTGTAAGGAACTCCAGTCACTATTATAGTATTCACTATTATAGTAATTAGAAGAATTATTCAAAGGGAGAAGTTGGAATACTAAAAGGTCTAAGATGATACGGGGGTGGGAAAGAGGGAGGTGAATAGTAGAGGACACCAAGAGAAACTTGAATGAATAAGAAAAATAGGATATTCTATTACACACAAAGAGGGCTTAGGAAGGGGAAGGGATGAATACTATGAATACTACTATAAGAAGGAGAGGAAGAGAGCATTAAGAGTTAATATTTAAACATTACTCTCAGTGTAATTAACCCTGAGAGGGAAGAGTAGCTTTATCCATTGGGATATAAAACTCTATCTAACCCTACTGAGAAAGTCAGAACAGATAAACCAAGGGGAACAGGGGAGTGGGGAGGTCAAAAAAGGGAGGGGAGAAAGAAGGGGGAGGGAATCCATTAGGCCTTAAAAATAAAAAGAGGGAAACAATAAGGGAGGGAGTAGAAAGGGAAGTAAATCAAGGGAAGGGACAAGAGTTACTGGCATAAAGCAAACCACTGGTTTAAAAGGAAATAGTGTAAGAAGAAGGGGTAGAACTAGGAGAGGATACCAAAATGTTGGCGAATACACAACTGATAATTATAACTCTGAATGTGAATGGGATGAACTCTCTCATAAAAAGGAAGCAAATAGCAGAGTGGATTAGAAACCAAAATCCTACCATATGTTGTCTACAAGAAACACCTATGAGGCGGGTGGACATACACAGGTTAAGGTAAAGGGCTTAAGTAAAATCCGTTAGGCCTCAAATGAGAAAAAGAAGGCAAGAGTAGCAATTATGATTTCTGACAAAGCCAAAGTAAAAATAGATATGATTAAAAAAGACAGTGGAGGTCATCACATCCTAATTAAAGGCAGTATAGAAAATGAGGAAATAACATTGCTCAATATGTATGCACCAAATGGCATACCAACCAGATTCATAAAACAGAAACTGGCAGATCTCAAGAAGGAAATAGACAGTAAAACCACACTAGTGGGAGATCTAAATATCCCTCTTTCAGATCTAGATAAATCAAACCAAAAAATAAATAAGAAAGAGGTAAGAGAGATGAATGAAGTTCTAGAAAATTAGATTTAATAGATATGTGGAAAAAATAAATAGGAACAAAAAGAAATACACCTTCTTTTCAGTTGCACATGGTACATTCACAAAGATGGACCATGTAATAGGGCATAGAAACATTGCAAACAAATGCAAAAGAGCAGAAATAATAAATGTAACCTTCTCAGATCATAATGCAATAAAAATAATCATTAGTAAGGGCTCCTGGACAGGCAAATGAAAAAGTAACTGGAAATTAAATATGATTCTCCAAAACCAGCTAGTCAAAGAAGAAATCATAGAAACAATCAATAATTTCATTGAAGAGAATGACAATGAAGAGACATCCTACCAAACTCTGTGAGATGCAGCCAAGGCAGTACTCATGGGGAAATTTATATCCTTTAGTGCATATGTAAACAAATTAGGGAGGGTAGAGATTAATAAATTGGGCATGCAACTTAAAAAATTAGAAAGCGAGCAAATTAAAAATGCCCAGATGAAAACTAAATTAGAAATACTAAAAATCAAGGGAGAGATTAATAAAATTGAAAGTAAAAGAGCTATTGAATTAATAAATAAGACTAGAAGCTGGTA
>NC_058136.1:18525514-18554933 GCF_016433145.1 Gracilinanus agilis | reverse complement strand
GGGGGGGGGGGGTTACTGCTGCCTAATTGTACTACTTATGGACTTTCAAGGGAAAACCCCTTAGCTAGTAGTCTAGTCCAACCCCACCTTTTATGGACACAGAAACTCAAGCCTAGCTGATGCCACTGATTAATATCGGTTTTCAGGGGCTACATTTTAATGATCGTGGTGGGGGGAGGAGGGGGAGGTGCAAGTAAGGCAGGGCTCAAAAAGTTCACATCAGGGGAAGACTGGCTGAAGGAACTGGGAGTGCTTAATCTAGTGAAGAGAAGCCTCAGAGGGAGCAAGAGAGCTGTCTTCAAGTATTTGTTTATAAATATCTTGTATATGCCCATTATCTCTGAGTTCTGTAATTGCACCTCCCCCTCCAGTAGGTAAAGACTTGGCTTACTTTCATACCCCTGGCATGAGGCACAGTGCTAGGCACTGAAAAAATAAGTTGATTGATTTATTCAAGTATTTAAAAAGCTGTCATGTGGAAAAGAGATTGTCGTTCAGTCATTTTCAGCAGTGTCTGACTCTTCATGACCCCTTGGGATTTTCTTAGCAAAGATCCTAGAGTGGTTTGTCCTTGCCGTCTCCAGCTCATTTTACAGAAGAGGAAACTAAGGCAACAGAGTGAAGTGCCTTGCCCAGGGTCACACAGCTAGGAATTGTCTGAGGACAGATTTGAACTCAGGTCTTCCTGACTCCAAACCCAGTGCCACCTAACAGCTGGAAAAGGGATTGAACTTGTTTCATTTTGGCCACAGAGGCAAGACTCAGGAAAAATGCGTGGATGTTTGAGAGAGGCAGGTTTCTATTCAGTATTAGGCCAAGATTCCTATATTCTTAAAGGCAAATCAAAGGGAAATCCTGCTCTGGATGGAAGTAGGCTTCACTCTGGAGTCTTTCCAGCAGAACAGGAGGACCAACTGTTAGATGAAATATAGCATAGAGGCTGGACAAGATACTCATCGAGGTATCATCCCAGAAATACTGTGGTTCAGTGACTATGTCACTGGGCTTTTCTGGGGACAGACAGAGGTATGTATGGAATTCAGTGCCTTCCCTTCAAAGAAAATGCCCCACACATGCCCTGAAAATAAACAGTTCACTGTAGTGTCCAAAGTAGATGGGAGTATCCCAATTGACCAAATGATAAGAATGGAAAGTCAAGTTTGTTAACTTCCCACTCCCCCAACCTACTCCTCTCCACAAACACAAGGTATAATAATAATAATAATAATAATAATAATAATAATAATAATAATAATAATAGCTAGCATTTGTATAGCACTTACTGTAAACCAGTAAACAGCATCAAGGCAATTTTGTCTGTTTGCCCATAGTGAGCAGCATTATTTACCCTGACCCTCTAGATCAGTGATGAGGAAACTATGGCACAGGTGCCAAAGAAGGCATGCGGAGAGCTCTCTGTGGGCACCTGGCTGTCTCTTCCCCTCCACTGCCCCCACCAGAGTTTGTTACTAGAAAGGCAGAAGGACTCGGGTAGAACTGCTCCCCTCCTCCTCCCTACACTCACTGGGGGCATTCCTCACTTCAGCCACTCCTTTGCCCAGCAGCCCAATGGAAGCACACAATGCTTCCACTGGCTGCTCACAGGTGGCAGAGATGAAGGGGAGCAGAGCACTTGAGTCACTCCCCTCCCCCTCCTTACACTTTCTGAGGGCATTCCTCACTTCACCCAACCCTCTGCCCAGCAGCCCAATGGGAGCTCTTTCTCTCTCCCATATGTACGGTAAGAGGTGGAAGAATGCCCAGCACTCCGGGGGGAGGGGCAGGGCACATGGTCTCTGGGGTGGAGATGGGCATGGCATTAGGTCTGGAGGGTGGGATGAGGGTGGGGCCTTGACACTCCTTCTCTTAAAGGTTTGCCATCACTGCTCTAGATAAAAGATTTTTATATGCAGTCTCCCCATAAAAAAAATAGAGCAACATCACAAATAATGACAAATTTTTCCAGACAACAAAATATTTTAAGTCTATTCTCCCTTCAGGAAGTAGTCTCCCCATACAGAAAATAATATTGTCACAGATAGATTCAGGTCACAGGTGGAAGGGATCCCCATACCGGGAAGGTATCTCAGAAGATACAGATCTTTTGTGTATTTGTATAAAATGAGGATGATGATGATACTTGTATGGCCTACCTTGATGGATTGATTTGAGGCAAATACTTTGTAGACAGTAAAATACTTAAGCAATAGGATTGATTTTTTAAAATCAATTGTTTTCGTTCTCTAAAATTGTAGTCATAATATGATATAATGAAAATGCTCCACCGAGAGCCTCAGTTTCTTCCTTTGTAAAATAAAAGGGTTGGACTAGTTGACAGAAGCATTTTCCCCACTTAGGACAAAACCATTTGGAGAGGAGGTAGGGGTGATGATGCACAAAGAGGAGTATGGAAGGGGGTCATGAAACCTACACATGGGATAGTCCGAAAAGGGTATTGTCACACCAAGAGAGAATGTAGCCCCCATCTTTCTCCTGGTATAGAACATTCGTCTTCATCGCTTTCAGAAGCCTGAGACCAGTGGACCACTAGGCTCAAGAAGAGGACAAAAGTTTTTGATCCACAATAGGGGAAAAGGGGTGATCCTTCCCCACCCAATGCAGACAACAAGACTGTACTGCTCTAGCAGTAATGAGTTTAATTTTTCTAATGCCCCCTCCGGTCATGAAGGTCATTAATTCCTTGTTGGACTTCATGTGCTCAAACTTTCATGGAAGTCTACCAAGGGCCCATGCACTTGTTTGTTTTTTAAATATACTTGGATAACTATATTTCAGTGTAATTGGTTTCTTTCATAATCCTATATATAGTTCATTTTATGCATTTCAAACCATGATTCTGAGAAGGGGTCCATTGGTTTCCCCAGACTGCCAAAGCAGCCCAGGCTATAAAAAAATATCTGGAATCTCTGACCTAGACCTTTGGTATAGTGAAAAATCTACTATATCTGGAGCAGAGGACCTGAGTTCAAGTGCCACCTCTGACTCAAGGTAAAATCCCTTCCCTAAAGAGGGGAAAGGAGCAAAAGGTAAAATGAGGCTGCTGCCTTAGATGGCCTCTGGGGCCCATTTCAGCTCTAAATCTCTGATTCTAAGTAATTTGATCTCCTGAGCAGGGGAAAAAAGGGGACCGTTCAAATCTCTAGTGGATTAGGCAGGGCCTGCTGCTCTTTGGGTTTCTCACCCTGCTCTGCATACCACTCTATTGCCAAATAAAGTATTGCTGCTACACTCCAAGCTCCATCCAGTCTGGATACCAAATCACAGAGTCATTCAACTCCCTTTGTCTTCCATTTTGCCAAAAGCATCCATCAAAAGTAATATAAGTGTTGTTGTTCCTTCAAATTCAACTGCTGGTAACACGAAGCTGACTAAGAGCTCTGCTTAAACATGAACTGAAGGGTGCGGCATCCTGCCTTAAGAAAGTCACTACCAAGATCACAGCCACCCTCTGAGCCTGAAATCCACCTCCCACCTTGCCTTTTCTATCAAACCTTCCCCATGACCTTCTGTTCTAGCCACTGCATCAGTGAAAGGGAAGATCACCATTTGGAGTGCTGGCACCTGGATTTTGAAAACTGTCCTGGGATTGGGGGTTTTCACTTCAGGAATTTGTAACCCTTTTGGTGACTATTAGAGTTGTGAAAGGATTTCTTTTATTCCCTTTGTCTATTTTGAGTTAATCTATCAAGAATTAAAAGTACTTAACACATAGTAAGTCACTAAGTAAGAGAGCTTACAAGTTAATTCACAGCCTCAAAGGCCACAAGCCCTGCCCTCCATTGGGATACACATTGGAGGTCTGGAAGCACTAGGAATAGAACTTAGGGTATTTGTAGCTAGGTGATTTTTTCCTACCTCTTTCCTATATTTCCCATTTTAATATCTCTCTACCTTGCTGTAAATAAAAGTTGCTAACAGCCATTTTAACTAAAGAAGTTAATTATTTTTTATAAACAGAACCGCAACAATCTTTTTTTAAAAATTATTATATTTGTTAAATGCATTTTAATTATTGCATTTGGCAAACCACAAAGGTTTAACAATTACTCTCAATCTTCTTCAATTTTCTTCACTTTTTACTATCCGTAAGGAAGGTCTTTAGTAGTTAAATTCTGGAGTTCAGAGTTCTTGCTCTGTTCTACATTGGAAGCAGTTTAAAACAGATTAGCCACAAGCTACAACTGTTGATCTTTTTCCTGTGCGGTAAGTCCTAAATTTTCTTTGTTTTTTTTCTTCTTTTTTCCCCTCTTTACTGAGAACAACTAAATTCTTACTGCTACCTGGTAATCTAGGTGTTGTTTTTTTTTTTTAACAACTAGCTTCCTCAGGGTTTTCTTCTGGGGGGGATGCTTTCACCCTCCTGACTCCTTGCCTCTGGGGGAAACTACCCCCATCCCCACAAGCTACTACCTCACAGCCCAGAATTCCAAAGTATTGAAGGAAGTCAATAAGTTCAGCTCAGTTTTTTTTTATTATCAGAAGGTGTTAAATATTGAACTAAATTTACAGATTTAGCTTTATCTTGCTCCTGGGAATCTGCTCTTTCTTTAAGGCCTTTCCTGAACTCCCACGTGTCTCAGGCATTAACTTAAGTCAGAGGTGGAATAAATAGGCAAATGAGTTAAAAAGCATGGACAACATTGTGAAAGTGCTGCTTCTCCCCCCATCTAAAATGGCTTCTGTTCCCAGAGAACATTTCACAATGGCTTATTTAGTATTGTTCCTGGGTGTACTTATACTAATGGGATACATAGCAGTTTATCTATTCTCTTACAGAAAGATAGCTCAATTGATCTCAAGGCTTGGATAGAATATCTTGAGAAAAAGCTGGGAAAAAGTCCCTTACCAGTCTCTGCCTTTCTTGTCTGGTTCGCATTTTCAGTCCAGTCCAACCCATCCCTCCCCCTACTCAATCCATCCCTCCCCCTACTCAACCCATCCCTCCCCCTTATCACCTCATCCTCTTCTCTTGCTCCACCCAAACAATCCATACCCGACCTACCTCTCCCCCTATCTGATCCATCTCTCCCTCTGCCCCATCAATCCTCCCCATCCCCTTACCTACTCCATTGTAACCCAAACAAAAAGCCAAGACACGGAAATCGAAAATAATTCAGTTAAAGGCCTATTCCCCTTAAGAGAAGTACCCACTTACAATAAAAGTGGAAATTTAGTGACCATTAGGCACCATACACCTTTTACTCCACAAGATATTAGGAGATTTGAGGAAAATACGCCTTCCCTTAAAGATGATCCCATTGTGGTTATAAAAAAGCTAGAAAGTATTTACTGTACTTATGATCCCATGTGGATTGACATAAAAATTTGCTCCAAGCCCTTTTAACAGAATGAGAAAAAAATAAAATTATTTCTCTTTTAATCAGGCCAAGAGAAGGAGAGCAATTCATTGGCCACAGGAAGATTCAAAAGGGAACTTGAATAAAGAGGAAGATTACTCAAAACTATGGCAGGCTAGAGAGGTATTACTACAAGCAATAAGAGCTTGTTCTGATAGGCCTGATACATGGACAAAATGTGAAAATCTGAAACAAAAGCATGATGAAAATCCCTCCCAGTTTATGGATAGACTTATTGAGCTGGGAGATAGATATATAGACCATGATATTTCCAGAGGAAGGGATGTCAGACAAATAAAAAGATAGTTTGTAAAAAAATGTTGTAAAGTGATCAAAGATTATTTTAAGACCAACTGCTCAAAGTGGGCTAATATGGATCTCAAAGAATTGAGAAGAGTAGCAGTTTATGTCTTTAACAGCCATAAAAGGAAAGATGAAGAGAACACTGACTTAGTGGAGGCATAAGGAAGGAAATAAAAGCATTAACTGAAAAAGTTGAAAGAGGACATGCAAATTAGGTCCTCTGCAAGAATCCACAAATCAAAAACTAATGTGTCGTTTCTGTGGGAAAAGGGGTCACATAATGATAAACTGTAGGAAGTGGAATTAGGTATACAATAATATAAATTTTCGTTATTATAGTAACTTTAGAAATAATGTCCTTCAAATGGGGAATGGATGAACAAATTGTGGTGTCTGCTGGTGATGGAATACTATTGTGCTCAAAGGAATAAAGAACTAAAGGAATTCCGTGTGAACTGGAATGACCTCCAGGAATTAATGCAGAGTGAAAAGAGCAGAACCAGGAGAACATTGTACACAGAGACTGATACACTGTGGTTAAATCGAATGTAATGGATTCCTGTACTAGCAGCAATGCAAAGATCCTGGACAATTCTGAGGGACCTATGAAAAAGAACACTATCCACATTCAGAAGAAAAACGATGGCAGCAGAAACACAGAAGAAAAACAACTGCTTGAACACATGGGTTGTTGAGGATATGATTTGGAATGTAGACTCTAAACAACAATCCCAGTGCAACTATTAGCAATATGGAAATATTGATCAATGACACACATAAAAACCAGTGGAAATGTGTGTCGGCTACAGGGGGTGGGGGTGGGGTGGGGGTGGAGGGAAGAGTAAGAACATGAATCATGTAACTATAGGAAAATCTTTTATTATAAAATTAAAAAGCAACAGGAAAAAAATAAATAATAATCCAAATGAGGCAAATGATAAGTCACACCAAAATACCCCAAATGTGGCTCATCTCCACTATACTCAGAGTGGAAATCCCCCTCAATGTGGAGGACCCTAGAGAAATAGCCAAGGATCTTTTTGAAGGTGTGAAGGGGTTAGAGTGAAACTTTTGATTTTCCAGACCCTAATATCTTAATGCCAATTATCCCAGTCCATTCTCCCTTTCCCCCAGAGTAATGAACCTCATGTAACCGTGAAGGTTGGGAACATGTATTATGATTGCCTCTTAGACACTGGAGCTTCCAAGTTCATTTTCGTGAGTAAACCTGATTCTGAATGCAATTCTATTGGCTCTTTAAATGTAGTAGGCATATCAGGAACACCTCTTAAGGTCCCAAAACTTTCCCCTTGAATTGGGTCTGTGGGACCCCTATCAGTAGAACATTCTTTCCTGGTTCCCCTATAAATGTGTTAGGGAGATATCTTTTATGCAAACGTAGAGCCACAATAACATGTTCTCAAGATGGCTCTATAATGCTAGAATTTCCTGAGGAATCCTTAAATTTGCTTCCTGTACTTCTTTTAGACAGTCAGAAGGTGAAGGAGCCTCCCACCTTTAAAATCCTAGCTGATACATCTGAGTCTCTCTGGGCCACATCTTCCAATGTAGGTCTCATCAAATCAGCTGCTCCTGTTCGAATTAAGACAAAAGGTGGTCTGCCTCCTTCCATTCCTCAATATACCCTATTAAAAGAGGCAATTGAGGGAATTACCCCAGTGATAGATGTATCAATTAAGCAAGGAATAATCCATACATCTGAATATAATACACGTATTCTACCTGTAAAAAAAAGCCAAAATTAGGCATAAATGGAAAACTTGTATATCAATTTGTACAAGATTTAAGGGTTGTAAATAACCATGTCATAAAAAAAGCATCCTGTGGTTCCCAACCCAGCCACAATTATCTCCTCTATTTCCAGCACAGCCACATATTTTACTGTGGTAGATCTGTGCTTAGCATTCTTCTCGATCCCTATTCATGAAAATTCCAGGAATATATTTCCCTTCACCTGGAAAGGTTCCCAATTGATACAGTCCCTGCTACCACAAGGTTTCGTGGACAGTCCTATATTGTTCTCACAAATTTTAAAACAGGATTTAGAAAATATTGGTTTTCAGGAAAGCTGCTTGATACAATTTGTAGATGACTCACTCTTGGCCTCACCAAATACCACAGTATGCCAGGAAGATATCAAGTATCTTCTCTTAGAGCTATATAAGAGAGGACACAAGGTCTCAAAGGCAAAGGTTCACTAGTGTGGAAAATTTAGGGTTTATTTTAACTGCTGGTGCCCACTACATTTCCCCTAAATGCATTAAAGATATTCAGAAATTGAGCACCCTCTCCAAGAAACAGTTGAGGATAATTCTAGGAGCAACAGGGTTTTATAGGCAATGGATCCTTTGCTATGGGGAAATCACTAAACCCCTTATAGAACCGACAAAAAATTCAGTCCATGAGCCACTTAAATTAGAGGCAAAACACTTGTCAGCTCTTGCAAAATTAAAACAGGCTATCCTGTCTCCCTCTATTCTAGGCATTCCAGATTACAAAAAGCCATCCACTTTGTATATACATGAACAGAGAGGGGTAGCTTCAGTTGTTTTAACTCAAACTTTAGGACCTGTTCAGGGTCCAGTTGCTTATTATTCAGCCCAGCTGAACCCAGTAGCTTCAGGAGCCCCACCATGTCTTAGAGGCATAGCTGCCACAGCTTTGTTAGTAACTAAATCTGCTGATCTAGTATTGAGGTGCCCATTAACCATAATGTCCTACATGAAGTCAAAACATTGTTGCTAAGGCATAGAACACAGGCATTTTCTGATCAAAGACTCTCAAGGTACAAGGTAATCTTGTTAGATAATGAAATCATTATCTTAAAACACTGTATAGTTCTTTACCCTGCCACCTTACTTTCAGATTTATCAGTTTCAGGAGAACCATTGTACAGTTGTGAATCTTTAGTGTCCATGGCTGAAAAGCCTCGAGATAATCTCCTGGACATTTCTTTAGACAACAGAGACTTAGTTTTATTCAATGATGGTTCTTCTTTGATGAAGGATGGCATACACTACACTGGAGCTGCGGTACTCACAGAATTTGCCGCTGTGTGGTAAGCTTCACTGTTCTCAAATAGAAGTGCTCAAGATACAGAACTGATAACTCTAAAACATGGCTGTATAATTGCCAAAGATAAGAAGGTAACAATTTACATGAACTCTAGATATGCATTTGGAATATGTCATACAGTGGGTATGCCATGGCTCCAAAGAGGTTTTTTAACCTCAGCTGGAAAATGTATCCCAAATGCAGAAATCATTAATGAAGTTCTTTCTGCTCTCTAGATACCTGAAGACCTAGTTGTAGTTCACTGCTCTGCCCATACAGGTGGAACTAACCATCTCTAGAGAGAACCACTGGGCAGATACTGCAGCAAAGCTCACTGCCTGTGAAGGATCTGAATTAATTTTAACTTTGGCAATTAGTAACAACACAAATTTAGCCCTTTCTTATAATGAACAGGAAGTAGAAAAATGGAAGCAAAAATTCAAAGCAAAACAGATCAATGGAGTATGAGTGTCATCTGAAGGAAAACCCCTACTCCCTAAAAGTTTTTATCACCAAATATACTTATCCATTCACAAAAAACGGTTACTTTGCCACTGTGATAATGAGATTAAATCTACCCTACCCATCTTTAGACTTAATCACCAAAGGTGAAAACATTTCCACTTAACACACAAGTTGGAAGGTCTGTGATCCATATGTGCTAGAGTGAGTGACAAATCAAAATTTACTGACTGCCTCCTGGGCAGTCCTAAGAAAAGCATCTGTTGTGATTGGACATGTAAACTAAGAGGAAGGCACAGGAAGTGAAGCAAAAGAAGCCACTTTAAAGGAGAGTTCAGTGAGCTCAGCTTCTCTTCTTCTGGTTCCTGACTGGTTCCTGGAGGATGTCTGGAGTTACATATTTCCCTTTTACTTCAAAATATAGCCTCTTTTCTCTTTATAGTATGGCAATTTTCTGTACTTATAGCCTCCAGTGGGTAAAGTGCCATATTACTGCAATTGTCCTACCCTGAGACCTTGGTAAAACTGTTCTTAAACCTCTCCTTTGGAATTCCACGTGGTGAGTATAAAGACTGAATCTTCCTGAACTTCTCTTAAGGAACTTTCCTTTCAAAAGAGACTCTGTTACTGAAGCTTTTGCTTCATTCGCCCCTGAGGCCCTCTGGCCCTCTGACTTTCCAGCCTTGGGCTCAAGGCCGAACCTCCCTTGGCTGAGGGTTAATTAGACCTGCCTGGGTTAAACTAGGGGATCAGAGCAAATTACCTAAACTGTTAGGTTACTTATCTTATCCCCTCTCTCATTTCCTTATTTCCTCTTCCTCTCCACATCTGTAAATTAACTTCCATAAAAGTCATTTTGACTTGAGGTTTTTCTTTAATTAGGGATTCAATTCCCTGGCAACCAAACCTTTTAAAATTCACCCAATCAAAACCCCTTTATACCCCTTACAGCACCCAAGGCATTGTAGACTCTGTTAAGAGTATGGATAGCCCTTGTATAACTACCATAGCCTCTAAAATGTGTGCAGCCTGCTCCACCTGTCAAGCCTATAATCAACATGCCTTCTGTAGTAATGCTTTTGGTGGGTGTCCTCTGCTTACACACCTTTTGAGCATTTACAAATTGACTTTATCATGATGCCAATGGCTGGACATTGTGAATTTTGTCTAGTCATAGTAGATCAGCTGACTAGATGGCTGGAAACATTTCCTAGTACCCAAGCCACAGAGGCTTTTGTTGCCAAAGTGCTCTTAAAAGAGATTATTCCTTACTTTGGCCTGCCAGCATCAATTGATTCATTCAGGGGAACTCATTTTACAGATTCAGTTTTGTCTAAGATGTATTCTTGTTTGGGTATCACTCCCAAATTCCATGTACTCTATCACCTCCAGAGCTCAGGCCAAGATGAAACAATGAACAGAGACCTTAAGACTATGATCTGAAAATTGTGCACTGAGATTCACTTAAAATGGCCTGAAGTTCCCCCTTTAGCTCTATTTTATCTTTGAAGCAGGCCCAGGGAAGATCTACACATCTCACCATTTGAGATGTTTTTTGGACCCCTATGTAGGCTAAGCCTTTTTCCCCCTGCATATACATCATTACTGGGGGAGGGGGGGGGGGAGGGTACACTTCTTTTGCTTCATATATACAGGATTTACAGATTAAATTGCGAGAACTCCATGAATCCAGAGCTGCAGTACAAGCAGGACCTATAGACTTCTCACTTCATGACCTACACCCAGGAGACAAGGTGTATATAAAGAACTTCCAATCCACTGGAGGAACCTGCCTTGGAAGGTCCATTTCAGGTACTGTTAACTACTCCAACAGCTATCAAAATTGGAGAAAAGGATTCATTGATCACATGTAAAACGGATACCTTCCATCAGCACTGATTAACTGCATCCTGTAATGCAGTTGTTTTAATTTGTACTCCTCCTATAACTGGATTGGAGATAATACCATTACAATAATCCATAGACAAGTTGGACACTGTTTTGGCTAACACGTTGTCATGGAATGTGAACTATGAATTTTCTAATTTTAAAAAATTTTACAATTGTTTTTCTTTTTATTTGTAATAGGATATTTGATTTTATTAGGCCTAATACGTATGCAAACCCAAAAGCTTTAGACTATGGAAACCTGCAATGGATTGTTAAATATTATTGGACTTCTACTAATAATTGTGTCTGATTCCAGAAGAAGGGATCACAAAAGAGCCACTATACAGTGCCAAGAAGCACATAGTCAAAGAGACCACCAATCCCTATGTAATTGATGAGAATTTGTGCCAAGACAGAGAACTTATTTTGAGGTTCGAGGAAGTGGTTGTTTCACAATGTCAGACGCTGGACTCCCCCGTGCCAGATTTCCTACAAGTACCTTAGTTTAGCTGCCTTTTTGGCTTCCCTATCCCTGAGAGTGAAGGAAAAATCAGATCAGGGAATTACAAATTTCCCTTTTACTTCAAAATATAGCCTCTTCTCTTTATAGTATGGCAATTTTCTGTAGTTATAGCCTCCAGTAGGTAAAGTGCCATATTACTGCAATTGTACTACAGAACTTGTAGGACATAAATCACTTTAATTGGGCCTTGATTCAAGGACCTGTTATGGGCTTATTCTTGCTTACTCAGAAATTGTATATACATAAATTTTCATATATTGAATTTCTTTTTCCCCCCAAATTTAATTTTTTTTCTCTTTTATTTTGGTGGGGTTTTTTTATGTTTTTAGTTTTCCTTTTGAGAATTGATTCATTTACCCCATAACTCAGGTATGTATCCTGGATTGATCCAATGTTGGTAAAAGCCCTCCTCAGGGGGAATTGCGTAATTTTCATAAAATCTAAGATTTAAAAGATTTTTAGAGAAATTTGAGGAAAAGAAGCTCACTAACTCCCCAAATCAAGAAAGTGAACCCTTTTAAAGAAGGTGCCATAAAGAAGCCTGTGAAAAACATACATTGCCTCTTAAGATACAGAATGAACTTTGGAATATAATGAATCGAACTGAAGGGGGTTGAACACATTATTTTGAATGGAAACTCTTATGCCAAAGGGGACTGCCCCATAATTGGCTTTTTGTCAATGCATCTACTAATCATTGGTTTTGTTCTCTTCCTCTTTTATTTCCCTCATATCTCCAACTATTATAACTTCCTCTTAGAAAGTTCAATATTGTATGTAACTCTAGCTAGAAGAATCTTTAGAGATATAAGCTAGTTATGTCAAATGTTTCATTGGGGAGACTAGGCATATAAATCTTGGAGAGATTTCAACATGCTGTCTCCCAATAAAATCACAGGGGGTATTGTGAAAGGATTTTTAAAATTCCCTTTGTCTATTTTGAGTTAATCAAGAACTAAAAGTACCCCTACTTAAAACTTAGTAAGTCACTAAGTAAGAGAGTTCACAAGTCACTTACTAGGAAAAAAAAGTTCACATCTCCAAAGGCCACAAGCACCGCTAGGCAAATTGGGAGGCTGTGATTTGTTCCCATGAAGTCATGAAGTAGGAAAGAGACAGGAAATCACATGGAAAAAGGGCTATAAAAGGCCAAAGGGAAGAATTCCTTCCTTTCTTGACTCTTAGGTGAAGACTCTCTCTCTCTCTCTCTCTCTCTCTCTCTCTCTCTCTCTCTCTCTCTGCACATCAGTGTGATCTCTGATGAAGACTCTTGGCAGTCTCAGCTTCATGTGCTCTGAAGATTCTCAAAGGTTTTGTCAGCATCTCCTTACTCTTCAGATTTCGGGTTTCTGATTAGAACCTTGAATTCTGGTGAGATTCGCTTTCAGATTAACATTTGTTGTCTGGAGGTGCCAGAATTAGGATTTAGGGCAGTGACAGGCAAAGTATTCCCCACAGGCCAGATCCAGGCTGTAGTTTTCCCATCACTGCCTTAAGCAATTCCCCAATCACTACATCTGGATGTGGAGGCGTAGTGATTAAGGCAGTGATGGGCAAACTACTGCCTGGATCTGGCCTGTGGGGAATACTTTGCCCATCACTGATTTAGGGTATTTGTAGCTAGGTGATTTTTTTCTACCTCGTTCCTATATTTCCCACTTTAATATCTCTACCCTGCTATAAATAAAAGCTGCTTACAGTCATTTTGATTTAAGACGTTAATTATTTTTTATAAATGGAGACCACAACAATAATTTTTTTAATTCTTATATTAGCTAAATCCATTTTAATTATTACAGACTAAGAGGGCAGGGATTGTCTTTCACCTTTCTTTATGACCTGAGTGCTTAGCTTAGTAAGAGCTTAATAAGTGCTTATTGACTGAAATAAACTGGATGTGTTTCAGTATGCTTGGGACTGTGGGGCAAGAGAAAGAGTATGGGATTAGAACCCGAGGCTCTGGGTTCAAATACTGACTTGCTATTTACTAGCTATGTGGCCTTGGGCAAAGTCACTTAGAACCTCCCTGGTCCTTAGTTTCCTCATCTATAAGATAAGTTAGTATGAACATTACTCAAATTATCCTCAAAAATTGAGAAACAAAGCATTCTACCAAACTCCTTTTATGATAAAAATATAGTCCTACAATGTAAGATGAGAGCTATATACTAAATGGACTCTGAGGTCCCTTCCAATGCTAGATGGATATTTCATTTTTTGTCTATTTACCTCAGTTTTAAGGTAACAAGAGACATATGGAGGCCTGAGAAAAATGCAAAGGAGAGAGGGCCAGGAGAGAAAACTAAAGAGTTATACTTACATATCCACAAAAAGCCTGAAGAGTATTCAGGTGCTTCTTGAATTGAATTGAAATGTAGATGAGGGGACAACTTTTTTTTCACAGCATGGAACTTCTAGAAAAACTGATCATGCATTAAGGCTGAGAGATACTAAACAACAAATTAAAAAGGCATAAATAGTAAATATTTATGAATATTATTACTATTTCCTAATTCTTTTACAGACTATAATGCAATAAAAATAGCAATACATTTAGGAAGCATAAACAAAAGACCCAAATGGAGATATTAAGTTAAATCCTAAATCAAGATGAGCATAAAAAAAGCATAAAAATAATTATGCAAAAGAAAATAAATGAAACAACATATTAATATTTCTGGGATGTAGCAAAAGCAGTCCTCAGGGGGTAAATCATATCTCTACAAACATAAATTATCAAAATAAAAAGAGAACTGATCAAGTGAATAAACATTTTTAGAAATTAGAAAGCAAATCTAAAATAAGCATAAGGGAAATATTAAAAAATAGAGGAGAAATGGAACAATTGGAAACTAAAAACTGGAAACTAAAATACCTATAGAAATGATAAATAAAACTAAAAGCAGGTGTTTTGAAGACTCGTAAAATTTATAAAGCATTAGCCAATTTGATTAAAAAGAAGAGGATGAAAAGCAAATCAATTAAATAGCAAATGAGCAAGGTAATGTCACCACAAAACCAAAAGAAAAATACAGAATTATTAGAACCCCCTATGCTAAGAAAACAAAAGAGAATAATACGTTCAAAAATATAAAATGCCCAAACTAACAAAAAGCCAAATAGATATTTTAAATAATCTAATCTCAGAAAAGAAAACAGATTTAGTTATAAAAGAAAATAGAGGTTCCCCGCCTCCTGCCCAGCACCATGAGTGGCAGCGGCGTGGACCCCGAGGCGATCCCGGCCCCGGCTCCCACCCCAACCCCTGCTCCAGCCCCGACCCCAGCACCAGCTCCCGCTCCCACCCCAGCCGAAAGCAAGGCCAGTCCCGCAGGAGGTGCCGGCCCCAGCCAGGGGGACACATCCGACCGCTGGGCCTCGGGTGAGCGGGGAGCGCAGGGGTAGCGAACCAGGGCCCGTACAGGTTGAGGAGCTCTGGAGGGAACTGGGGCTCTCACGTGGGAGGCTCAGCTTGAAGCATCGGCATCTTGAAAAATCGTTCTGACAGAAGCAAAACTGCCCTATGATGGAGGGCTCCCCCTCCCTGGATGTCTACAAAGGGAAGCTGGATGACCACGAGCCATCGTAGAAGAGATGCTTGCTCAGAGGGGATTGACTGGATAGAGACTGAGGTCTCCTGGAGCCCTTGAGTCTCTGAAAGATCTTCAAGGGGCGGGGTGGGTGGGACAGTGATCCTTAAGGGAGCAGGTGGAACGAGAGAATTCAGGGTGAGGAGCTGGAGAGGACCGAGTGTTACGGGCTTCCACATCAACCAGGACCACATCGTTAGGCGGGAGCAGGGCCTACTTTTGAACTCCACGCCGACCTTCTGGCCAAATATTCTACCCCTCCTACCCCCAATCTTCATTTGAAATTCCTGTTCTCTGTCCTTTACTAGTCCCAGTATCTGCAGCTGGGGGTACCACCCCTCCGAAGGTGCCATGTCTAATGGGGTTTATGTGCTACCCGGTGCTGCCAATGGAGAGATCAAGCCTGTTGTGTCTAGCACACCCCTGGTGGACTTTCTCATGCAGTTGGAAGACTACACACCTACCGTATGTATTATCATTCTGCCATTTGCTAGTTAATTTTATTTAGCGAGGAGAATCACATTTCCACATAGACTGTAAAATATTTGATGATCAGAGCAAAAATCTTGTCTTCTCCACCTCAAATGGGCCATCTCCTATAGTAAAGCCAGATTCTCCCAGAGGTGCTAATTTCCTTTAAGGTTCATTTAAAGTGCTATACCTCCTATGTGAAACTTTTCCTGATTATTATCCCACAGCTCCCGAAAATGCCTTTTTTAAAATCTATAGATATGTATGCATACATACATTCTCCCCCCTCTCCTTAGATCATAAGCTCTTTGAAGTGGAGTAGTTTTGTTTTTGTCTTTGTATCCCAAGTGCCTAGCATAATGCCTGATAATAGTATATTCTTCATGACTGATTAAAGATTTGTAAAAAAAAAAAAAAAAAAAAAAAAAAAATAGAAAAGAAAAAAACTCCTGTTAATGGTTGATTCCTAGGAGAATTCTATCACACAAAATATTCTTTAAAATGGAGAAAGAAAGCATTCTACCAAACTTTTTATGATGCAAATATAGTCCTACACCTAATCCAGGGAAGGGTAAAGTACCTATACACCAATATAATTAAAGAATATCATTTCAAAAAGTTTAAATAAAATGCTATAAACAGACTATAGCTATTCATGCAAGAAATCATTTATTATGATCAATTTGGATTTAAAGCAGGGATAAAGGATGGTTTAACATTAGAAAAATATATACATAATTATGTTACAAACAAAAACACAATTATCTCATTAGATAGGAGGAAAACCTTTGAAAGAATACAACACTAATTTATGTTTAACTCTACAAAGTATAGGCAGTGAAGGATTTTTTTTAATATAAAAAGTATACCTCTAAAATCAAAAGCAAAATAAGATACACTAGAACCTTTCCCAGTGACTAAAAATGCAAATCAAAAATACCTGAGTTTTAACCTCAAACCCTGCAAATACTAAAGATAGGAATAGTCAATGTTAGAGGGGTTATGGGAAGATAGACATGCTAGCATATTGTTAGTGGAGCAGTGAAGCAGTATAACCATTTTGGAAAGTAATTTTGAATTATGCAGATAATGTGATTAAAATGTCCATACCCTTTGATCAGACTTTACTACTAGGCTTATACCAAAAAGAGGGCATTGAAATAAAGAGAGTCCTGATATACAGCAAAATATTTCTATTTTTTGTATTAGCAAAGAACAGAAAACAAAATAGATCCCCATTGATTGGGGAATGGCTAGACAAATTGTGGTACATGAATGAAATGGAATATTACTTTGCTACAAGAAACTATATATATGATGAATACAAGAAAAGCATGAAAAAAATTTTATGAACTGATACAAAGAGAAGTAGAGCAAGAAAATAGCATATAAAATGACTACAGCAATATAAATGGAAAAGTACAGCCCTCTTCAAAATCAAAAGTGAATGCTACAAAGTTAGAAAGAACAAATATGGATCAAATGAAGAGCTGCAAGAAGACACTCCATCCTAACCCTTTGCAAAGGTAAGAGGACAACAAGTATGGAACATTGAACATAATTTTTTATATACTGATCAGTTATATAGATTTTCTTTTTTCTTTTTTTTTTCTTTTTTTTTTTTAAATTTTAAACCCTTAACTTCTGTGTATTGACTTATAGGTGGAAGATTGGTAAGGGTAGGCAATGGGGGTCAAGTGACTTGCCCAGGGTCACACAGCTGGGAAGTGTCTGAGGCCGGATTTGAACCTAGGACCTCCTGTCTCTAGGCCTGGCTCTCAATCCACTGAGGTACCCAGCTGCCCCCTGGGTAAAAGATAAAAGATAAAAGATAAAAGATTTTCTCCTTTTATTTTTATTTTTTGTCATTAAAAATGTTATTTATTCTAATATATATTATTTCTTCTATAAGATGGTTCTCTAGGAAGGGGGGGAGAAGGGATACTGGGCAAAATTATGGAAATGTAAAAAAACAAATGATGCCAATAAAAATTTATTCAAAAATGAAAAATGATATTATTTTAGGATTTCCAAAGGTGGAGAGAAAGACTCAGGGTAAATACAGTCAGCTCTAATGGACAACATCAGCAGGCAGTATGGAACCAGGGAAAGAAAAAGTACTGAATTCTATAAGAGAGCTGAATATGAAGTCAATGGGCCTGAACCTCAACTCCAGCTTTGCCACTTACTGCCTATGTGACCTAAGCAGTCCCTTGCCCTCCCTGGGCCTCAGCTTCCTCCTCTGTAATTTGAGGGGGTTGGAATGGCAACCTCTAAGGTTCCTCCCAGGTCCAGATGGAGAATCCATAGGTTAGCAGCAATTAAGTGTCCTTTCGTTGGATGCTTTATGTCATTACTGGAGAAAAGAAACCTGAAGAGAACAAGGCTCCAGGTAAGCTCTTAGTCCCAGCTCTGGGGTCCCTGCAAATGGGTTCCCCCTGTCATGTTCCCATCCTGGATTTTGGGGCCTACTTTCCCTAAAGATGAGCCGTGAAAAGTAGGTGAGGCTGCCAAGAAGGCTCCATCCAGTCCTAAACAACAACTTATGGTTGAAGGCAAAGATTTGTGATACAATATGGGACTTTAGGTTTGGAGAATGACACTTGAAGGATTATTAGCAATACTCACAGGTCAGGAGTCATCGAGTTCCTGAACCTGGACTCAATTACTGACTGGCTTGGGTGGCCTTGCTTCATAACTGGCTTATCTAGGTCAAGCAGAACTTGCAGTTTCTCTAAGGGAGACCAATAATGACTGGGTGTTCAATGGGTGGGGAACAGCTAGGTAGCACAGTGGACAGAATACTAGGCCTCGAGTCAAGAAGACCTGAGTTCAAATTCAACCTCAGAAACTTCCTAGCTATGTGTCCCTGGCTGGGCAAGTCACATAACCCCATTTGCCTAGCCCTTGATGTTTTTCTGTCTTAGAATTGAAGACAATTGAAGGTTAAAAAAAATGGCTCAGGGGACTGCAGGAGATTGGGGTGCCGTTGCTTGCCATGGAGCCTTCCTGCTTGCTAAAGGTGATTGGCATGCTGGTAGGTAGGTATCTGAAAGCAAATTGGCCAGGAATTTCACAATAGCATCAGGGAGAAATGAGTTCAGAAGCTGGAATCCATCACTACAAGTAAATTCTTCAACGATTCAGTATAAAAAGTCTAAGTTTCCCATCCCAACCAGATGAAGTTCTGGAGAAAAATAGAAAGCATTGCAGGGGTGGATGTTTCCTAAAAATGTTTCCACGAGTTGTGTGCTACGTAGAAAGGAGCCCCTAGAGCTCTCAAATGATGATGGGATCCAGAGATGAGAAGGAAAAAAAGTATTCCTTGGTTTAGGCTCTGCTTGCTTGTGCCATGTCCTCTTTTCTAGTACAAAGGGCCATCCAAATGCCGGCATCATAGCATACCAAGGCATGGAAGGAACCTTAAAGACCAGCTATATCCATGATGGATATAGAACACCAAGCTTAGTTGATGCTGCTTTACCTCAGTTTTAATGAGTGACATTTTTCTGCTCTTATCTACACACATCCTGGAGGACTATAGCTAAAACACTGAGTATACCTCCAGATAGGGCCATATAGCGGAGAGGGTGGGCCTGGGTTGATAGGTACAGAGAAGGAAACTTGAATCACCTGGTGAAGGCAGAGGGAGGAAAGGCAAAGCCACTATTTGTTTTGCCTCTCCCACGCTGGAGATGCTAGACCTTCCTCCAGTCTGAAACATGAAAACTCTGAAGACTTAGAAAACTGGTTTTAAGCTATTCCAGCAGAGGGAGGAAGGCCAAAGAATCTGAGAGTCTTTTGAACTATAACTTGAGAACTGGAAGAAAGCCCTTAAAAGACTTCAAGTCCAACCCAATAATTTCATGTAGAAGGAAACTGAGGCACAGAGGAAATGACTTGCCCAAGGTCACACCACTAGTATGTAACAAAGATGGGACCTAAAACCCAAGTTGGCTGATTTCAAATCTAGTGTTCTTTTTATTAAAATCATGATGCCCCTCCAGGATTGTGATAAAAACAATCTTAATAGACAGAGTCAAGATGGCTGGCCACTTAGATGCAGCAAAAGTCCAGACCTCTCTGAAAACCCATCCACACCAATCAAAAACAAAGTGCTTATCTAATTATAAGAGATTTAGAAAACTTTTTCATGTGCTTATTGACAGTTTTGATTTCTTAATCTGAAAATTGCCTATTCATGTCCCTTGCCCATTTATCAATAGAGGAATGGCTGGATTTTTTTATAAAATTGCAGTGAAGGCTGTAACCCCTAAAGAATACCATGATAACAGGGTCAGGAGATCAGTTTCCTTTAGCCTCCACACCTTCACCTACACCTAAAGCTTCTGCTGCCACCTGGGGAAGATCTGACCTCAGGGCTCACTAATACCATCAGCCTAATCTAGTCAATCAGCAGAGCAGAGAAGAAACCCCTTCAGGACAGAATAGTCCAAACCCACAGATCCATCAAATAAAAAGAGGAACAAGATTACAGCCAATGACAGGGGGGAAAGAAGGAAAAAATATGAATAAACAACAGAAAAAGAAAAAAGAAATTAAAATCAACAGTTCTATCCAGGTAAAGAACAAAAAGTAAATGGAACAGAGGAGGACCAAGGAACACGAAGAAAAAACACAGAAATTCCAGCAAATTGGACACAGACTTTGGAAGAACTCAAAACACAATTCAAAAAACAGTTAAGAGAGGCTAAAGACAATTGGGAAAAGAATTTAAAAAGCAAAATAAGTCATCTGGAAACAGAGACACATGAACTAAAACAAGAAAACAGTATCCCAAAAGCCAGAATTGACTAAACTGAAAATGAGGCAAAGAAAGTGAAAGATGACCTACAAAGAAAAGCAGACCACAAGGAGAAGGACGACCAAAACTCTAGGGATAAAATTCAGTCTTTAAAAATTAGAATCAAACAACTAGAAGCAAACGACTTCATGAGGCATTAAGAATCTATAAAAGAAAAACAAAAGAATGGAAAAATTGAGGAAAATATGAAGCACATCATTGACAAAACTATAGACCTGGAAAATAGATCCAGGAGAGACAATTTAAGAATTATTGGACTACCAGAAGATCATGACAAAAGAAAAAGCCTGGATATCATTCTACAGAAAATTATTCAAGAAAACTGCCACGATATTCTCAAACAAGAGGAAAAATTGGAAGTTGAAAGAATCCACAGATCACCTCCTGCATTTAATTCCCAATTGACAACTCCCAGGAATGTTATAGCCAAATTGAACAACTACCAGACAAGGAAAAAATATTACAAGCTACTAAGAAGAAGTCATTCAGATATCATGAAACCACAGTTAGGATAACATAGGATCTCACTACATCTACACTAAAAAGGCAGGAATCTAAATAATCCCATATGAGAAAAAGAAATTGAACAAGCCATCAAGGAACTCTTAAGAAAAAATCCCCAGGGCCAGATGGATTCACAAGTGAATTCTATCAAATATTTAAAGAACAACTAATCCCAATACTACACAAACCATTTGACAAAATAAGCAAAGAAGGATAAATCCAAAGATCCCTGCTTTTTGGACAAAAATCCGCTATTTGACAAAAACTGCTGGGAAAATTGGAAAACAATATGGGAGAGATTAGGTTTAGATCAACATCTCACACCCTACACCAAGAGAAATTCAGAATGGTTGAATGACTTACATATAAAGAAGGAAACTATAAGAAATTAGGTGAACAGAATGCTATACCTGTCAGATCTTTGGGAAAGATTTCAAGACCAAGCAAGAGTTAGAAAAAATTACAAAATGTAAAATAAATAATTTTGATTACATTAATTAAAAAGGGTTTGTACAAACAAAACCAATGCAAGCAAAATTAGAAGGGAAGCAACAAATTGTGTGTGTGTGTGTGGGGGGGGAATCTTTATTAAAAAAAACCTCTGACGAAGGTCTAACTTCTCAAATTTATAAGGAGCTAAAGCAATTGTACAAAAAAATCAAGCCATTCCCCAATTGATAAATGAACAAGGGACATGAATGGGCAATTTTCAGACAAAGAAATCAAAACTACCAATAAGCACATGAAAAGTGTTCTAAATCTCTTATAATTAGAGAAATGCAAATCAAAACCACTCTAACGTACCACTTCACACCTAGCATATTGGCTAACATGACAGCAAAGGAAAGTAATAAATGTTGGAGGGGATGTGGCAAAATTAAGACATTAATGCATTGCTGGTGGAGTTGTGAATTGATCCAACCATTCTGGATGGCAATTTGGAACTATGCCCAAAGGGCTTTTAAAGTCTGCCTGTGCTTTGATCCAGCCATACCACTGCTGGGTTTATACTCCAAAGAAATAATAAGGAAAAAGACTTGTACAAAAATATTTAAGCCATGCTCTTTGTCATGGCAAAAAATTGGAAAATTAGGGGATGCCCTTCAATTGGGGAATGGCTAAACAAATTGTGGAATCTGTTGCTGATGGAATACTATTGTGCTAAAAGGAATAAAGAACTGGAGGAATTCCATATGAACTGGAATGACCTCCAGGAATTCATGCTGAGGGAAAGGAGCAGAACCAGGAGAACATTATACACAGAGATGGATATAGTGTGGCACAATCAAATGTAATGGACTTCTCTATCAGCAATAATGCAATAATCCAGGACAATTCTGAGGGACTCATGAGAAAGAACACTATCCATATCCAGAGAAAGAACCATGGAAGTAGAAACACAGAAGAAAAACAACTACTTGATCACATGGTTCAATGGGGATATGATTCAGGATGTAGACTCTAAACCAGTGAATGCCAAAGTGGGTGCTACTGCCCCCTGGTGGGTGCTGCAGCGATCCAGGGTGGTAGTGATGACCACAGGTGCATTTATCTTTCCTATTAATTGCTATTAAAATTTTTTTTAATTAATTTCCAGGGGGCTAAGTAATATTTTTTCTAGAAAGGCGGTAGTAGGTCAAAAAAGTTTGGGAACCACTGCTCTAAACAATCATCCTAGTGCAAATATTAATAATATGGAAATAGGTCTTGATTCTGACACATGTAAAACCCAGTGGAATTGCTCATTGGCTATGGGAGGAGGATGGGAGGAAGGGAGAGAAAGAACATGAATCATGTAACCATGGAAAAAATTTCTTAATTAATCAATTAAATAAAAATAAATAAAAGAATAAATGAAAATAAAATTCCAAAAAAAGTTAAAATAAAACATAAATAGGATTTTATCATTGAATCATTAGGGATCTCCCTGAATTTTGCTGCTACCATTCTTACATAATGAACTGTAACTTTCTCTGAAGGCCATATGGAGGAGTACACCATCCATAGGAAATCATCTGCAACTTCATCACTGCATTGGATCTCGTTCTGTGGTAGTGAAAAACACATTTGGTGAGAATACATGGCTCTGATTTAGGACTCCACTGTTTTTAGTGATCAGAAGGGTGACAAGGTTTTCTTTGCTTCTGTATTTTTTGAGGAATCTTGAATCATTTTGATATAAATAAGGGAGGAAACTTGTTGGAATATTTAGCCTTTAAAGTGCTTTGGAGGAGGGGAAGTGGAGCTAAGATGGCCCAGAGGAGCAGGATCTGCCAGACTCTCCTCACAACCAATCACTACAAAGTGTCTAAAAAGGACAAAAATCAAAATCATTTGAGTGAAGAGGCTCTGCCACAGGGAACATCCTTGAAGGTAGGCAGAGTTTGGGTATTTCCACACTATAAGGGAGTAAAATTACAACTACCAAAGTGGGAGCTGATCACCCCTCCCCCACACCACCTACTGCTCCAGAGTCAGAGCAAGGGGTAGGCAATCTCTAAATTCTTGGGGACTGGCTGAAGGCACCTTAGATTTACCCCTAAAGGCAGTGCAAAGCCTTGGCAGCAAGACTTGGACCCAAGGCTGAAGAGCTCCAAGCCTGGGCATGGAGATTGTGCAAAAGCAAGCTGGCTACAACAGGGAGACTGTAAAATAGCCTCAGGGCAAAACACTTAAAAGCTCACTACACAACAACCTGACTGCCCTCCTCACTCAGACTTGTGGCTGGGAAGGGAAGATAATACAGTGACAAAAACTAACACAACAATGGCCAGCAACTCATAGAAACCACAATCCACAAGTACCAAAAGAAATAAGCTGCAGCAGAAAAAGCCTATGACCTTGGATAATTTCTATGGAGAAAAAGAGCAAAATACAGAAGTGAAAGCAGAGAGTGACAAACAAGCATATACATCCAAACTTTCCCCCAAAAATGGAAATTGACCACAAGCTCTCAAGGAACTCAAAAATCAGTTCAAGAATTAAGTAAGAAAGATAGAAGAAAAATGGGAAGAAAGGTGGGAAAAAGAAATGAAAGTAATTCAAAAAGAAAATAACAGTTTAAAAGATAAAATTTCCCACTAGGAAAAGGAAACACAGAAATCAAATGAAGTAATAAGCAAATTGGAGACGATAAGTGTAGCAATCCAGGTATACATTAATTGTGATATTATTTTAAGAAGTATTCAAAAACTTAACTCTTATACTGCTAATGATTGATCTCTGCAATCCTGAGTCAAATTGAATGTGGACCTTGCCAAATCCCTAGCCCTTCCCTAAGGCTACACCCCAGAAGAGAGTCAGTTATCTCAGTCTCCTTACTTTTCCTTCAATGATCAATTAACATAGGTATCAAACATCAGTAGATGCCTTAGGCCATATCCACCCTGGATCCTGATCTTAGCTCTACTTATTGTTTTAGGTTTTGGCAGTTTGCATTTTATGATGATTACCTCATAATGTTAATGTATCAGGCCACCAGCCTCTCCCCTTCCCCCCATACTGTTGTATGTAACCCCAATAAAAGTGACAAGACATCAGTTGGCAAGAGAGCTCTCAACCATCAGAGCTCCTAACCATGAAGCTCTTGACCATCAGAGCTTACTTGCTGTCTGTCTACCTTATGCCAAAACTTTCTGTGTCTATGTATCTTTATTCTCGCCTTATGTTCTCTTTCCATTAATCCTTAACCCGTAGCCCATTTTCACTCAGTCCTTGGTTCCCCTTTCTGAGTGTCCAACTCACTAGGAATCTTCGTGGAGTCGGTGGACGGCTTCATCTGGCACCCATCGTGGATTGACACCTGAGAGGAAGACTGCAGTGCAGGACCCGGGACGGTCAACGGACCTCAGGTGGCCTCTGGGGTGAGTCGCTGACCACTAGAAAATGGGTCAGAAACTTTCTTCTCACACTAGTTACATACGATCGCTAAAATCCTTAGTGCACAGGCAAGGATACAGAGTACCAGAAGCTAAACTTCAGGCATTGTTTAAGGTGATTTTGAAATGTGATCCCAAGTTACTAGAAATAGAAGTACTCAATGTACAACAGTGGGACCAACTTGGACAGACTTTAAAGAAAGCGCAAGAAAAGGGACTTAGAGTTGCATCATCAGTATGGTTAACTTGGAAGGTAGTTAGAACAGCTTTAGAGGCAGAAACCATTCAAGATTCGTTGTCCCAACCTGCCTCACTCTTAGACTTTCCTTCTAACCTGAATTTCATCTATCTTGCTCCACCCATCCCTCTGATGACTTCTTTTCCTTCACAGAATCAAGCTGACTCTCAGCTTGACCTTCCCCTCGAGCTATCTCCTGAGCTCCAGCCTTCAAAGGCTGATCCTCTGATTCTGCTTATTGCTTCCACACTTACGCTTACTGATCCTCTACCTACCCTAACCTCTCCACTTTCATTTGTTCCTGCTGACTCTATCCCTCCACCATCTTACTCAGTTTCTCTTAGAGCCCATAGGCTTTCTGACACTCAATTTATTCCTCCTCCACCTCATGCAGCTTCTCTTGACTCTGATGAACTGACTAGTGCTCAGCCCACACCTCTTCTTCCTCCTTCTTCACTCAATACTAACTGCAGGTTTACAACCAGCCTAAACCTAGAAGAGAAAGCAGAGAAATCAGCTTCTCCAACAGAAATTAAAAATAATCCTGAGAATGCAAAAGTAAACTTAGAAAAGCAGAAAGATGTTGAATTCCAAACTCTTGAAGCTCTCAGGAACAGTGTCATTCAGTATGGTAATGCAGCCCATGACACCACGGCACTGATAGATGAGATTAGCCAGCAATCTCTACCACCAGATTTTTGGTATGAATTAGTTGGATCTGTGCTCAATGCCAAAGATTTCATAATATGGAAGTTATTGTTTCAGGAATTATGTGAGGAACAAGCTAGAATCAACAAAAAACACCATGTAGATATTGCCTATGATGAATTAACTGGCACAGGTAAATTTAGAAGTCTTAATAGGCAATTGTTCTATTCAGAACAAACCTTTAATCCAATTGGACTAGCTGCTCAAAGAGCATGGCAGATTGTAACTACAAAACGCAATGCTACAGATTTCTTTGAGGAGACAACTCCTCACCAAGAGGCTATAAAAGCATGCCAAGACATAAAAACTTTAGACCACAAGAATCTGATGGCAGATCAATTTAAAAAGACAAAACCTGTCTGCTTTGCTTGGCACAAAGCTGGACATTTTACAGGATCCTGTCCCAAATTAAAGTTGAAGTGGACTCATAAATTTTTCAAAGGGTGTCCCAAAGTACAGCATTGGGCCTCACCATATCTCCCAAGAACACAGACAAGGACAGCCACAACCAAACAGCATTTAAACTGTTTGGGGGGCCAGCCTTGAGCCCCTTAAAAATTCAGGGCACCAGAGATAAGTCTTTGATTCCCCAAAAACTTAACTCAGGTAAGAGTAGAAGCCTCATTTCTCAGGGACTAAAAACCTGCCCTGAGGTCACTGGTGAAAATACTAAGGGAAAGATACTAGTCAAATCCAAAGCATTTCACATTTTTTCAATTGGAAATGACAAAAAACTTGCACAACCAATTCTATCTCCAAACAAATCTTTGCTAAATGCAAAAGTTAGTGTGAAGTCAAATTTAAAATTAAACATTTCAAATTTAAATTGGACACAACAAATTACTAATAAAAGATTGATTATGCTCTACATGAAAAGTAAGACATTTTCTGGTATTTTTCATATACCACAAGCTCTTTGGGAAAGAGATATTTTATCTGAAGTAAATTTTAGTCTAAATACTAGTACTATAGCACAAAAAGACTTTTCAATTAGACACGTGCTTAAGATCATAGCACAGACTTGTAATATCATATGTGACTTATATGTTGTTTATCTGATTATTTGTTTAAAGACTGAAAAAATTAAACTAATGCAAGATACAGAAACTGTTCTGTTGTTTCACACCACACAAAATGCAATCTTGCAAAGTCAAAAGGAAAATTTTATTTGCTCTCACAATCTCCATAGACCTCAGACTGAGAGAATTTCAAAGGCAAATGGCCTAGTAACCACTACTTTGCAGGAAACGGTTAATTTGTACTCAATATTACATCAGAGTGCAAAATTTTGTGAACCTCAATTTTCTATACAAGTCAATGAAATTGATTGGCAATGCAAATCTTGTGCTCCTTATTCTGGCACTCCTCAAGGAGGCCACTGTAAAGTTGAAAGACCTGAACAATTGTGGCAAAGGGATGCATTACAATATGCCTCTTTTGTAAAAATAAAAAATGGATATGTAATTGGAGATAATTGCTCTCATGCTGTATGGGCGAAAGCTCAAAATGAAGAAGTATGCAATGTTGTTGCACAACTTTCAAATATTCTTGCACATTTGGCTATTCCAAAACAGTTAAAAAATTGGAATAATAATGCTTATACCAGCAAGAGATGGGCAAAATTGGACAAATCATGGAACATCTCTCTTAAGGCTGGTATCCCAGGAAATTGGGAATTACCAATTGGGAAAAAAGCTAAAGGAAATATAAAAGCCCAAATTCAAAATTCAAAAGCCCAAATTCAAAACCAAAAAGAATGTTATCAGGCACTTTCTTACAAACCAGTTCCAAGAAAAAGACCCAATGAATTTTTCATTTGGGGTCGAGATTGTGCTTCTATTTTCACAGGTATCAGGAATGCATGGAAGAAAACCAGAGTCATCAAGCATTCCCAGAAAAGACCAACCCAGAGAGCAGAAAAAGCAGATGTCTATCCAGCACTAACCATAGGACAGCACAGCTACCAGATCCCAGAAGAACAGCATACGAACAAACAAGGCACAGCCACTGACTTGAGAACAGGTCTAATGAACTATCCACACAGATGAACTTTTTCATTAATAGACAGTTTAACTGCAAAAGACTTATTAACTTGCTTACAGACATTTTATTCTAAAAGCATATGGGTATTTATTGAAGATCAACTTTTTACTTGCACCCAAAAAATTTAAATTGTATTGTACAATGTATATCTTGCAATTATTTTTGTTGGAATTGTTCCATGTTACTCAAATTTGATCTGAAAATTATTTTTCTATTGAAAGCATACAACCAATAATTCCAAAATCTCATCTTAACAATCCATTGTACAGAGATATTAGGGTATAATATTTAGGCAAAACTACAATATTATTGTAATATTGGCAGTTTCAAAATCTTACATTGGTTTGATTATTCTCTTATTATTGGTTCAATTATTCTCTTGCAAACAGAAATTGTTTCGATTCTTCCAAACATATAAGTCATAACAGCTTTTAGTCAGCTTTTATAATATGTATTTTCTATAATTAGACTTGAACTGTTTTTGTAATTTCATAACAGTACATTGGATACTGTTCACTTGCATAAGAAATTGTTTCTATTGTCCTAAATATATGTGTTAATTCTCCTAACCTGTTTATGCTATATTTGAAAAAATATATATGTATATGTCTTTGCTAGAATTTAACTTGTATGAAAAACTATTTGGATAGAAATTGCTAAAACAAACAAAAAACAAAAAAAACAAAAAAAAACCCTACCTTTTAATTGAAAGACAGATGTAATGATTCAGCAACCAAATAGTATGTTATAATTTGGGAATATTTGTACTTTTGTATGTGCATCAATTGTTGTATTATCCTGTGTTGAAAAACCCTTTACCTGGTGAAAAATCTCGTGCACTCACACTGTGAATTTGGTTTAGGAAACTGATCTTATTTTGAGTGAGAAACTTTTGGTTGGCTAAAAAACATTTCCACATGAAATGTGAGCCACCAGTCTAACATTTTTCATTGTTTATTTTATTTTTCATCTGTAATGAGGCATTTGATTTTACATTTTTGTTTTCTTTCCTTTATTTTTCCCATTTTATTTTTTCACTCTACTTTGGATACTGATGTATATGGGAATCAGTACCAAGATTTTGATTTTGTAGATTAAGATAATTTTTTATATATTGGCTCTATTTGTTTATCCAAAAGCTTAAGGATGTAGGAACCTGCAAGTATTTGGTAAACATCACGGGCCTAGTATGAATGATTATGTCTGATTTCAGAAGTAGGGACCGAGACAGAGCCTTTACAACTTGCCAGAAAGCCTAAGATCGAAAGAGACCTAAAATCCACATAAGACAGATGGATGTCGGTTACTAAGGTCCTGGTTGGAGGTAAAAGGACGCAGTGTTTTGACACCCTCAAACGCAGGTCGGACTTCTACCAAGTTTCCAACTAATATCTCAATGTGGCTGGCATCTTGGCTCCACCATCCCGAAAATCTGACATAAAATCAGACAGGGAAATAACACTTCCCTTTTGTCTCAAACTAGACCCTTCTTTCACTTTAAAGGCTTGACAACTTCTTACACCCTTGATTG
>NC_058136.1:18448270-18515903 GCF_016433145.1 Gracilinanus agilis | reverse complement strand
CCAGGGGAAATGGGCCTCGGTTTGGGGGGGGGGGGGGCGGGGAGAAGGTTGGGGGGGTGAAGGGGAAAGTAAGAACATAAATCATGTAACCATGACAACTTTTCTAAAAAATAAAAATTATTTTAAAAAATGAGCTGGATAAGGAAATGGTAAACCAGTCCAGGATCGTTGCCAAGAAATCCGCAAATGGGGTCACAGAAGAGTCAGTCATGACTGAAAACAACTGAATGTAACATCAAAATAAGATCATATAACACTTTCAAGGTAAAAAAAATTAAAATTTCTTTATAATAAAAAAATTAATAATAATACTGATGATTTGGTTTTCTTCTTTCCTTTTTTAAATTAGATTGACCAGTACTTTGTCTATTTTATCTGCTTTCTCAAAGTACCAGCTTCTAGACTTATTTATTAATTTAATAGTTCTTTTACTTTCAATTTTATTGATTTCTCCTTTAATTTTTATAATCACCAATTGGTGTTTAGCTGGTGATTTTTAATTTGTTCCCTTTCTAGTTTTTTTAATTTGCATGCCCCGTTCATTGATCTTTGCCTTCTCTAATTTGTTAATATATGCATTAAAGGATATAAATTTCCCCCTGAGTACTGCCTTAGCTGCATCCCACAGAGTTTGGTAGCATGTTTCATCACTGTCATTCTCTTCAATGAAATTATTGATTGTTTCTGATTTCTTCTTTAACTAACAGGTTTTGGAGAATCATATTATTTAATTTCCAATTAGTTTTTTATCTACCTGTCCATGTGCCCTTACTAATTATTATTTTATTGCATTATGATCTGAGAAGTTTACATTTATTATTTCTGCTCTTTTGCATTTGTTTGCAATGTTTCTATGCCCTATTACATAGTCAATCTTTGTGAGTGTACCATGTGCAGCTGAAAAGAAGGTGTATTCCTTTTTGTCACTATTTATTTTTCTCCAAATATCTATTAAATCTAATTTTTTTAGGATTTCATTTACCTCTCTTATCCCTTTCTTATTTATTTTTTTGTTTGATTTATCTAAATCTGAAAGAGGAATATTTAGATCTCCCACTAGTATGGTTTTACTATCTATTTCCTTCTTGAGTTCTGCCAGTTTCTCCTTTAGGAATTTGGATGCTATACCGTTTGGTGCATACACATTGAGCACTATTATTTCCTCATTGTCTATACTGCCTTTTATCAAGATGTAATTACCTTCCCTATCTCTTTTAACCAAATCTATTTTTACTTTGGCTTTGTCAGAAATCATGATCACCACTCCTGCCTTCTTTTAATCGTTTGAAGCCCAAAAGATTTTGCTCCAGCCCTTCACCTTAAACCTGTGTATGTCTACCCACCTCATATGTGTTTCCTGTAGACAACATATAGTAGGCTTTTGGTTTCTAAATCACTCTGCTATTCGTTTCCATTTTATGGGCGAGTTCATCCCATTCACATTCAGAGTTATATTTGTCAGTTGTGTATTCCCCAACATTTTTGTATTCTCTCCTAGTTCTGCCCCTCCTTCTTACACTATTTCCTTTTAAACCAGTGGTTTGTTTTAGACAAATCCCCCTTGTCCCTTCCCTTGATTTACTTCCCTTTCCACCCCCTCCCTTATTATTCCCCTCTTTTTATTTTTAAGGCCTAATGAATTCCCTCCCTCCTCTCCTCCCCTCCCTTTTTTGACCTCTCCATTCCCCTGCTCGCCTTGGTTTATCCCTTCTGACTTTCTCAGTAGGGTTAGATAGAATTCTATATTCCAATGGATATAGCTACTCTTCCCTCTCATGGTTAATTCCACTGAGAGTAAGGTTTAAATATTACCTCTTAATGC
Organism: Gracilinanus agilis; assembly: GCF_016433145.1. Taxonomy (NCBI): domain Eukaryota; kingdom Metazoa; phylum Chordata; class Mammalia; order Didelphimorphia; family Didelphidae; genus Gracilinanus; species Gracilinanus agilis. The sequence continues at coordinate 18,514,081 of NC_058136.1, read as the reverse complement.
TCTCTTCCTCTCCTTTTTATAATAGTATTGATCCCTCCCCTTCCCATGCTCTCTTTGTGTGGTATAGAATATCCTATTTTTCTTACTCATTCAAGTTTCTCTCGATGCCATCTACTATTCACCCTCCCTCTTTTTTCCCCCACCCCGTCTCATCTTAGACCATTTAGTACTCCAACCACTCCCTATGAATAATTCTTCTAATTACTATAATAATAAATGCAGTTTTTGAAAATTACACAGAACATTTCTCCATATAAGAATACAAACAATTTAATCTTATTAAGGCCCTTAAAGAGGTAAATTTAAGAATAAGAATTTTCTTTCTCCTCTCTTATTTTCCTTTTCAGGTTTCTCTTGGTTCTTGTGGTTGGATATCAAACTTTCCATTTAGTCCTGGTCTTTTCTGTGCAAATACCTGGAAATCTTCTATCTTGTTGAATGCCCATACTTTCCCCTGGAAGTATATAATCAGTTTTGATGGGTAGGTGATCCTTGGTTGTAGACCCAGTTCTCTTGCCTTTCTGAATATCATATTCCAAGCCTTGTGGTCTTGTAGTGTGGAGGCTGCCAGATCCTGTGTGATTCTGATTGGTGCCCCTTGATATCTGAATTGTCTCTTTCTGGCTTCTTTTAATATTTTTTTCTTTTACTTGGAAGCTCTTGAATTTGGCTATTATATTTCTGGGGGTTGTCTTTTCAGGGTCTAGTGTAGAGGGTGATCTATGGATCCTTTCAATGTCTATATTACCCTCTTGTTGTAGAACTTCAGGGCAGTTTTGCTGAATAATTTCTTTTAGTATGGAGTCCAAATTTCTATTAATTTCTGCTTTTTCAGGAAGACCAATGATTCTCAAAGTATCTCTTCTAGACCTGTTTTCTTGATCTATCAATTTCTCAGTGAGGTATTTCATGTTTCCTTCCATTTCATCAGTCTTTTGACTATGCTTTATTTGTTCTTGTTGTCTTGAGAGATCATTGGCTTCTAATTGCCCAATTCTAGCCTTTAGAGATTGGTTTTCCTTTTCATTCTGATCTATCTGGTCCTTTAAGGATTCCAGCTGGTCATGTCTGGTCTTCAGTTTGCTTATCAATTCATTTGATTTCTGAGCCTCACTTTCCAATTGCAAAATTCTGCCTTTTAAACTATTATTTTCTTGCCAGATCTCTTCCATCTTTCTCATAATCTCAGATTTGAACTCTTCAAGATCTTGTGAACCATTTTCATTTTTGGGGGAAGGTTTGGATGTCTTTAATTGTTTGTCCTCTGTTTTCTGGGGTTTTTTTCTGTGCAGAAGTTATCAAGTATTTGAGCTTTTTTCTTGGTCTTCTTGTTTATTTCTTGATTGTCCTTGATTGGCATCATTATGTTTTATCTGCCAGAAGGCTGAATAAAGCAATCTGATTCTCTTTGTATGGAGTTAGGGAGCAGTTTTTTGCCTAGAGGCTACTTTGTGAGTCTCTTGGCTTCTCTGGGGACCCTCCTAGGGTCTCTGGTCTAGCTGTTTTCAGGGTCGAGCCCCTGTGTTCCTAGCCAGCTGCCCAGAGCCTGGAACTTGGCCCATGCTTGCTCCTCCACCTGAGATTTTCCCAAGTCTTAGTGCACTGGGTGCTCCTGCTGCCTCTCTCAGCCCCACTCCCATGCCCAAGGTCTGAGTTCTCCAGCCACCTGGGATCTCAGGTCTTGCTGCTCTCGGGGGCACACTCCTGGTAGTGCCAGCCAGCTGCCTAGGGGCTAGACTTTGAGCCCCCGCTTGCTCTAACTCTGGAGCACAGCCTCTGACTCTGGTACTGTGGGTGGGGTGGGGGAGGGGTGATCTGCTCACGTTTTGATGAGAGCTATTTCCCCCCCTTTTAGCATGGAAGTGCCCAAATCCCACATACCTTCGATACTGCCCCCTATTGTAGGGTCCCTTCTTTAATCTGGATTTTGTTTTCTTGTCCTCTGGATGTACTCTATATCCCCTGGTAAGGAGAGAAAGTTGCCCTGCCTCCATCTTAACCCAGAACTGGACTTAATTTAAAAAAAAAACAGTGGAATTGCTCATTGGCTATTGGTGGGGGTGGGAGGGGAGTAGGGGAGGGAAAGAACATGAATTATATAACCATAGAAAAACACTCTAAATTAATTAAATAAATAAATGTTTTAAGAAGAGAATAGAAAAAAATGTTTTAAAATACAGTGCTTTGGGAACCAGAAATACCATGTCCTGTTAGCTCTTTACAAGTACAATAACCTACTTTGTAAGACAAAAATCTTTCCAAACTTGAGAGATGTATAAATACATTCCATTATTATTTGGTAGTGACTCTATCTGCAAACACTTTCTTTATTGCTGCTATTATTCTCAATAAGCACAGCGAGGTGGCTCAATGGAAGGAGTCCTGGGCTTGAAATCAGGAATTTTCATCTCCCTGAGTTCAAATTCAGCCTCAGACATTTACTGTGAGCCTGGGCAAATCACTTAATCCTATTTGCCTCAGTTTCCTCATCTGTAAAATGAGCTGGAGAAGGAAATGGCAAAACATTCTAGTATCTTTGTCAAGTAAACCCCAGATGAGGTCACAAAGAGTAGGACACGACTGAAAATGACTGAACAACAACAATTGTTCTAAATGCTCCAATAGACTTAGGATGTCATAGATGTGGACAAACTTTGCAAAGATACCCAACTCTCATCCAGGTCCTCCAATAAGAGTACCACAAGGAGTTTGCCCAAAAGGGGCAGCTAGGCACAATGAATATAGTGTCCGGTCTAGAACTGAGGACCTGGGTTCAAATCTGGCCTCAGACACGTCCTAGTTGTGTGACCCTGGGCAAGTCACTTAACCCCAGTTGCCTATCTTTTGCCACTCTTCTGTCTTAGAATTGATACAGAAAAGAAGGTTTAAAAAAAAGAGTCCACCCAATGTACTAGTTGCCTTCCATCAGTTCTCTTGGCCCTCAGAAGATCCCAAAGGAAGATACAGGCTATCTGTCTGTTGGTTTTCTCTTCATCTTTGTACATGACCAGCCAGCCTGTCTTCTCTTCTAGTCATACACTTTTTTGGTGACATTGTTTTGAGCAGAGGTGTCAAACATGCAGACCACTTTCACATGTTACCCACAACATTTTTGAGGGTGGCTGAATGAGATGCAAATATAATTGAGAAATATTTAACAATATAAATAAAAATACAATAATATTACATTTTCAAACTAAGTCAACATGCAGTCTCACAGGGACCCTTTTACAAGTATGGATCAGTGGCCTCTGTATCTGTTGGAGTCAGACAGCATTTCTTGACATCATTTTTCCTTGTCTGGAAGGTGGTGTAGCCTGCTCTCCCCCACCACACTTCTCTTCCGCCCTTTGAGGAATTCTACAATTGAATTTCTATGGCAATATTCTAGGTATCACTAGTGTTAAAATGTTTTTCTTCTTTTGTTCCAGAGAGAAGCTTAGGATAATTGAAAGAACTCTGCAATTTTCCCAAAGTAATCCAAGCTCATCTCCCATTCAACAATGAGTACAACTGGCTGTCCCTTTGCTCTGTAGGTATACTAATGCAGGCATCCAAAAATGAGAAAAGCTTAAAACAAAATATCCTTAGAGGCATGATCAACATTAAATCTTATCCTTTTGCTTTTAAAAAAATATTTGCTGCTTTCTTTGAAAACCGTTTTTAAAAAAATTCAAAACACGTTTTCTAATTAATGCTCCCCCACACTACTGTCCCTTGTCACAAAGAAGTACAATTAAGAAAAACCAGCACACTGGCCACGGCATGTGATAAAGCACCTGTACCTCACTTTGTGCTGAGAGTTGCTAGAATCTCCACTAAGAGGACAGAAGAATGTTTTATCATTAGTCCTCTGAAGTTGTCCCATTCTTTTTCTAAAGCATTCCCTTAATGCAGCTGACTTCTGATTTCCTGAATCCTACAGCAAAGAAAGAAACTGAACCCCAGAGGAAACATTTAATAAGACTAAGTCTTGAATACAAAGCATTTCCCAATTAACAAACGGTCAAAGGATATGAATAGGCGATTTGCAGCTGAAGAATTTAAAACCATCCATAGTGATATAAAAAAATGCTCCAAATCACTATTGATTAGAGAAATGCAAATTAAAGGACTTTTGAGAGTTTTACCTCACACCCATCAGACTGGCTAACATGCCAAAAAGGGAAAATGATCAATGTTGGAGGGGATGTGGGAAAATTGGGACACTGCTGATGGAGCTTCAAATTGATCTAATCATTCTGCAGAGCAATTTGAAACCATGACCAAAGGGTCATCAAACTGTGACCCTTTGATTCAGCAATACCAACAATACCAGGTCTGTATCCCAAAGACTGAAGAGAGAAGAAAAGAACCTTCTCGTACAAAAATATTTCCAGTGGCACTTTTTGTGGAGACAAAGAACTAGAAATTGAAAAGATGTCCATCAACTGGAGAATGGTTGAACAAATTGTGGTAGATGAAACACTATTGTGTCATAAGAAATGACAAATAAGATGATCACGAAAAAAGCCTGGAAAGACTTCTGTGAAATGATGGAAAGTGAAGTGAGAGATGGAGGCAGAGTAAAAAACAGCTGCTTAACCTCTCCTAACTGAAACATATAGGACTCGTCAAGGGGACATAAAAACAAATCCAGACGAATGAAGGGACCCCACAACAGGGTGCAGCATTGAAGGTACGCAGAATCGGGGCATTTCCAAGCTATAAGGCTCTACTAAAATGCAAGCTGAGCAACCCCCTCCCCACCCCACATACACGCCACCTACAGGGCCAAAGCCAGTGTACAAGAGCTAGAGCAAGTTTGGGGCATTCATTAAGTCCTTGACAGCTACCTGGGACCACCAGGGCCTGTTCCTGAGAGCAGCAAGACTTAAGATCCCAAGAGGCTAAAGAACGTGTGGACTTTGAACACAGACTCTGAGCGCAAGCACGGTTGCAGCTGCAGATGCGGATCCTGAGCGCAGGTGAGGACCTTGAATGGGGACCCAGTGCAGAGGGGTGCATGACTGTGGAAGCAGCTCCCTGAGATTATTAAAGGAGCTTCGGGCAGAGGAACAAGCAAGGGGACCACCAGGAGGCTTGACCCTGAGAACAACTAGACCTGAGACCTCAGGAGCCCAAAGAGCGCAGACAGACCCTGAGTGTGAGGATAAAGCTGAGAGGGCACTGGGCTAGCCAGAGACGAGAATCCCAGAAGAGAAAGATCAAGAAGAAATCTTTAACACTCGACAACTTTTACACAGAAAAAAATCCAGACAACAGAGCAAACAGCAGAGGAGAACAAACAAGTAACCATATCCAAACCTTCCCCAAAAAATGAAAACTGGTCACAAGCTATTGAAGAGTTCAAATCTGAGATTATGAGAAAGATGAAAGAGAATTTGCAAGAAAATAACAGTTTAAAAGGCAGAATTTCGCAATTAGAAAGTGAGGCTCAGAAATCAAATGAAATGATAAGCAAATCGAAGACCAGAAATGACCAGCTGGAAGCCTTGAAGAACCAAACAGACCAAAAGGAAAACCAAAAGATTATAGCCGAAAACCAGTCTCTAAAAGCTAGAATTGGGCAATTAGAAAAAGATGCCCCCAAATCAAAAGAATTAAGAAGCAAATTGGAGACCAAAATCAAACAGCTGGAAAACAGGATAGACCAAATCTAAAAGGAAAATCAAAAGAATATAGCAGAAAACCAGTCTTTAAAGACAAGAATTGGGCAAGTAGAAGCCAATGATCTCTCAAAACAACAAGAACAAATAAAACAAAGACAAAAGACTGATAAAATAGAAGGAAATATGAAATACCTCACTGAGAAATTGACAGATCAAGAAAACAAGTCTAGAAGAGATACTTTGAGAATCATTGGTCTTCCTGAAAATGCAGAAATTTGGACTCCATACTAAAGGAAATTATTCAGCAAAACTGCCCTGAAGTTCTACAACAAGAGGGCAATATAGACATTGAAAGGATCCATAGATCACCCTCTACACTAGACCCTGAAAAGTCAACCCCCAGGAATACAATAGCCAAATTCAAGAGCTTCCAAGTAAAAGAAAAAAATATTAAAAGAAGCCAGAAAGAGACAATTCAGATATCAAGGGGCACCAATCAGAATCACACAGGATCTGGCAGCCACCACACTACAAGACCTCAAGCCTTGGAATATGATATTCAGAAAGGCAAGAGAACTGGGTCTACAACCAAGGATCACCTACCCATCAAAACTGACTATATACTTCTAGGGGAAAGTTTGGGCATTCAACAAGATAGAAGATTTCCAGGTATTTGCACAGAAAAGACCAGGACTAAATGGAAAGTTTGATATCCAACCACAAAAACCAAGAGAAACATGAAAAGGTAAATAAGAAACAGAGGGGAAAGAAAGAAAACTCTTATTTTTAAATTTGCCTCTTTAAGGGCTTCAATAAGATCTAATTATTTGTATTACTATATGAAGAAATGTTATGTGTAATTCTGTATAATGAACTCTATTCACTATTATAGTATCCACTATTATAGTAATTAGAAGAATTATTCACAGGGACAGGTTGGAGTACTAAATGGTCTAAGATAAGAGGAGGGTTGGGAAAGGGGGGGTGAATAGTAGATGGCATCGAGAGAAACTTGAATAAATAAGAAAAATAGGATATTCTATTAAACACAAAGAGGGCATGGGAAGGGGAGGGGATGAATACTATTATAAGAAGGAGAGGAAGGGAGCATTAAGAGGTAATATTTAAACCTTACTCTCAATGTAATTAACCCTGAGAGGGAAGAGTAGCTATATCCATTGAGATATAGAACTCTATATAACCCTACTGAGAAAGTGGAAAGGGATAAACCAAGGGGAGCAGAGGAGTGGGGAGGTCAAAAAAGGGAGGGGAGGAGAAGGGAGAGGGAATTCATTAGGCCTTAAAAATAAAAAGAGGGGACTAACAAGGGAGGGGGTGGAAAGGGTAGTAAATCAAGGAAGGGAACAAGGGTTACTGGTTTAAAACAAATCACTGGTTTAAAAGGAAATAGCATAAGAAGGGGTAGAACTAAGAGAGGATACCAAAATGTTGGGGAATACACAACTGATAATTATAACTCTGAATGTGAATGGAATGGTTGATTATACTAAATTAAAAAGCTTTTGTACAAACAAAAACAATGCAACCAAAATCAGAAGGGAAACAACAAATTGGGAAAAAATCTTTCTAACAAAAAACTCTGACAGGGGTCTAATTACTCAAATATACAAGGAGCTAAGTCAATTGTATAAAAAATCAAGCCATTCCCCAATCGATAAATGGGCAAGGGACATGAATAGGCAATTTTCAGATAAAGAAATGAAAACTATCAATTAACACATGAGAAAGTGCTCTAAATCTCTAATAATAAGAGAAATGCAAATCAAAATAACTCTGAGGTATCATCTCACACCTAGCAGATTGGCTAAAATGATAGTAGGGGAGAGTAATGAATGTTGGAGGGGATGTGACCAAATTGGGACATTAATGCATTGCTGGTGGAATTGTGAACTGATCCAACCATTCTGGATGGCAATTTGGAATTATGCCCAAAGAGCGCTAAAAGAATGCCTGCCCTTTTATCCAGTCATACCATTGCTGAGTTTGTACCCCAAAGAGATCATAGATAAACAGACTTGTACAAAAATATTTATAGCCGCGCTCTTTGTGGTAGCAAAAAACTGGAAAACGAGGTTATGCCCTTCAATTGGGGAATGGCTGAACAAATTGTTCAAATATGCTGGTGATGGAATACTATTGTGCTCAAAGGAATAAAGAACTGGAGGAATTCCCTGTGAACTGGAAAGACCTCCAAGAATTGATGCAGAGTGAAAGGAGCAGAGCCAGAAGAACATTGTACACAGAGACTGATACACTGTGGTAAAATCGAATGTAATGGACCTCTGTACTAGCAGCAATGCAATGACCCAGGACAATTCTGAGGGACTTATGGAAAAGAACACTACCCACATTCAGAGGAAGAACTACAGGTGTGGAAACACAGAAGAAAAACAACTGCTTGAACACATGGGTTGAGGCAGACATGATTGGGGACGTAGACTCAAAAGGACTACACCAATATAACTATCAATAATATGTAAATAAGTCTTGATTGATGACACATGTTAAAACCAGTGGAAATTTGCATCAGCTATGGGGGAAGGTCTTTGGAGGGAGGGGGTGAAAGGGAAAGTAAGAACATGAATCATTTAACCACGGAAAATTTTTCTAAAAAATTAAAAAATTTAAAAAAAAGAAGCTATTGCAAGGGGGCAGCTGGGTTGCTCAGTGGATTGAGAGCCAGGCCTAGAGATGGGAGGTTCTAGGTTCCAATCTGGCCTCAGACACTTCCCAGCTGTGTGACCCTGGGCAAGTCACTTGACTCCCATTGCCTAGCCCTTATCACTCTTCTGGCTTGGAGCCAATACACAATACACAATACTGTGTATTGGCTCCAAGAGGGAAGGTAAGGGTTTAAAAAAAAAAGAAGAAGCTATTGCAGGACAGCTAGATGGCTCTGTGGACAGAGAACCATGATTAGAGATGGGAGGTCCTGGGTTCAAATCTGGTCTCAGACACTTCCTAGCTATGTGACCCTGGGCAAGTCACTTAACCCCAATTGCCTAGCTCTTACTGTTCTTCTGTCTAAGAATTGATTCTAAGAGGAGTGGCTAGCTAGGTGGCTCAATCATTCACTATGACCAGGTGGGATTTATACCAGGAATACAGGGCTGGTTTAATATTAGGAAAACTATTAACATAATTGACCACATCAATAACCAAACTAACAGAAATCACATGATTATCTCAATAGATGCAGAAGAAACCTTTGTCAAAATACAATACCTACTGAAAACACTAGAAAGCGGACTGCGTGGCTTAGGCTGAACCAGGCCAAACCAGGCCAGACCAGACCAGGCCAGGGCTGGGGCCAGGGTGCCTAAGGATTCTCTTTCGTGAAACAAACAGCCTGACTGGATTGGAAGGTGGACAATATGGCTCATGGACAGCAGAAGATTTAGTCTCAGCAGAAAAATGCCAAAAAACAAGCTGGACAAAAAAAGAAACAAGGACATGATCAGAAGGTTGCTGCTAAGGCTGCCTTGATATAAACCTGCACTGTCTGTAGGACACAAATGCCAGACTCCAAGACCTTCAAACAGTACTTTGAGAGCAAACATCCTAAGATTCCACTTCCTCCAGAATTGGCTGATGTTCAGGCATAAAGTTGTTTACAGGTGAATTCATGGCACCTATTGACTCTTCTACTATCTCAGACCTTAGGTAACAAACCTGCAGCTGCTTTTCTAACAAACTGTTGATCAGCAAAAATAAAGGGGCTTCAGAAACTCATTTTTATGCTGTTCCCTTTTGGGCTTCATGCAAAGACAATTCTGTGTAAATGTACAGGTGGGCCTTGATTTGGAAATTCTGAAAATCAGTCCATCCTTGTTATAAAAATTTTTTTACAATTGAATTATATTGATGTTCATATTGTGTAAAATAACTCATTTAATAAAGTAGTACTTTGATTTTACAACATCACAGGATAAATGCTTGCAGAAGTTCTGTTCTACCTTAACACATCTGCCTTAAAATCTAATGAAGACATCAACTAGAATTGCAAATGCTTTGTCTCTTACCCCTTTCCCATCAAGTTTGTTGGCTATTCAAACTAAAGCAAAATCATTAGTAGATGTATTCTATTGCATTACTTTAGGTAGACAGCTAATGAAACAAAAGAAGAATTGATTAACTGCTTTCATATACTTGATGAATATTTTAATTTGTGGGTTTGTTTAGTAAAACTCCTTAAGAATTATGTGCCATTCCCCTTTCTTCAGTTGTGCCTGTATTGGATGTACCACTACTGAAAACAACCTGGAATAGGTTGTGAGAAGGGAATTGCAAATTTGATAAAAATAATCCTTGTGTTGACCCTGAATGGGACATAAATAATTGGTTAATGAACATTATTACATGTATTTGGTAAATGATTGAAGGAACTGAATTTTCCTTGTGAAAAATAAGGTTCTAAAGTCTGCCATAGTGGGTGAAAAATTATTTAACTATTTTACATAAGAGTAAGCTTGGAAAATTTATTACTATAAACTGGTTTGTCTTTGTTCTATAATATGTAAGTTTCTTTCAGAATCTTTCTAGATAGATTTAAATTAAGATTATTCTGAAAGGATTCTATTAAATATTTGTCAAAATAACTAGAACAGGAATTAATTTAAATGGACCAGTTTTGTAACTAGTAAATGTCATTAAAAGGAAAAATGGAATGGCACGCTTGAGCTAAGTACCCATATGGGTGTCATCGACTTTAAGAGTTTGTTTTAATCTTATTTTTAAACTCTTAAAGACCATACACATTGGGTTTGGGTTTAAGGTCTTGGAATAGTTTTAAATCCACATACTTATTATATAGGTATTTGTACCGTTAAGAATTTGTGGAGAAGAGAATTTAAATGAAGTAAAACCCTACCAGCTGAAGTGAAGCTATGTTTAGAAGTCGATCCCTAACAATGTATTTTAATCAGAACTGAAAGATTAAGTTTGTTAATATTGTCTATTTTAACTGATTTTTTAATGAAATAGGGAGAATAGTATTCAAATATAAACTTTTAGGGAGTAGCACACAATAGCCAGCTCTTACAGACACCAGATTCTGTCCTTTAGCTAATTATCACTGCAAATTCTTTCTAGGGTTTTGCATCATCCACCACATTGAATGTATTATTATTTTAAAGTGTTTTTTTTATTTTTTTAAACCCTAATATCTTTTTGTATATATCCTTCTATACTAATTTTATTTGTTACAGGGCTAGGCAATGGGCGTTAAGTGACTTGCCCAGGGTCACACAGCTAGGAAGTGTCCGAGGCCAGATTCAAACCTAGGACCTCCTGTCTCTAGGCCTGGCTCTTAATCCACTGAGCTGTCCAGCTGCCCCCTGTATTATTATTTTAAAATGAGGTTTTAAGGAAAAAATCCGATGGAGATAGTTGGTAAGAAAATTGTTACTCTTTACCTGACCAAAAGAAAACCTTTTAATTCCCTAAATGTTACATGACTATTGATTATATGGTATCCTAACGTTGATTCACCAGAAAGTTAGAATTCTGTCTTTAATTCATGTGCTAGGTATTATTCTGGTTAATTTCAGTTAAAAGGAAGTATTTCTGAGTATATATGTTTTTTCAATGTTTAGTGAAGTTTTTCCATTTAAAAATAATTATCTTTGAATTTCAATTTTCTTTCAGTTGCCTTACTAATTGTATAATTTTTTAATAAAAGATTTTTATGTTTGTATTCAATTCATTATGAGAAGCTGTATCACAGTGATAGGGAAAATAACATTTATCTTGCATAAAACCTTTAATTCTCAGACTTAGTATGTGAATTGTTCTATCAGCTATACTTTTTTTTTTGGTTGTTGTGTGTGAGTTAAATCTTCAAGAGGGGAAAATCTTTAAATTTCAGAGCCTTAACTGAATATTTTTGTAATTTGAAGATTCTATAACAGATCTAATTGTTATGTTGTCTTCAAAAGGCTTAATAAAATATGTTTAGGGAGAATTTTTTTTCATTTATAAGGTGACATCAGTTGCTGAAGGGAGTGAGGTTAATAGTAAATTTGTTTCCACTCTTTCATATGACTACCCCCTGTTAACTAACACACTGGAGGCTCAGCTGTGTGCTGTAATGTCTTATTAAAAAAAATATTAAAGAAAAAAAAAAGAAAACACTAGAAAGTATAGGAATAAATGGGTCATTCCCTAAAGTGATAAGTAGTATCTACCTAAGCCTTCAGCAAGTATCATCTACAATGGGGATAAGTTAGATACTTTCCCAAAAAGATCAGGAGTGAAGCAAGGATGCCCATTATCACCTCTATTATTTAATATCATACTAGAAATGCTAACTTTAGCAATTAGAGAAGGAAAAGAAATTGAAGGTATTAAAATAGGCAATGAGGAGACTAAGTTATCACTCTTTGCAGATGATATGAAGGTCTACTTAGAGAATCCTAGAGAATCAACTAAAAAACTAGTTGAAATAATTAATAACTTTAGTAAGGTTGCAGGGTACAGAATAAATCCACATAAATTATCAGCATTTCTATGTATTACCAACAAAATCCAACAGCAAGAGTTAGAAAGAGAAATTCCATTAAAAATCACTCTAAACAATATAAAATACCTTGGAATCTACTTGCCGAGGCAAACACAGGAATTAAATGAACACAATTACAAAACACTTTTCACACAAATAAAGTCAGATCTAAACAATTGGAAATATATTAATTGCTCATGGGTAGACCAAACTAATGTAATAAAAGTGACAACTCTACATAAACTAATTTATTTATGCAGTGCCATACCAATCAAACTACCAAATTATTATTAATAATGAGTATTAATAATATATTTATAAATTCATATATAATAAAAATAATGAATGATAACTTGATAGGACTAGAAAAAATAATAACAAAATTCATCTGGAAGAGCAAAAGGGCAAGAATATCAAGGGAACTAATGAAAAAAAATGTGTGGCCTAGCATACAAGATTTCACACTGTACTATAAAGCAGCAATCAGCAAAAAAGTCCGGTATTGGCTAAGAAATAGAATGGTAGATCAATAGAGTAGATTAGATACACAACATACAGGGGTAAATGACTTCAGCAACCTAGTGTTTGATAAACCCAAAGATCCCAGGTTTTGGAATAAGAACTCACTCTTTTAACAAAAACTGCTGGGAAAACTGGAAAATAGTATGGCAGAAGCTATGACCAATATCTCATACCCTATACCAAGATACAGTCAAAATAATGATTTAGATATAAACAGCGATACCATAACTAAATTAGGGGAAGACAGAATAGTTTAACTGGCAGATCTTTGAAGAAGGGAAGAATTTATGACCACATAAGAGATAGACTATTATAAGATATAAAATGAATAATTGTGATTGTATTATACAAAAAAAGCTAATACAACCAAGATTAAAAGGAAAAAACAAAATGGAAAAAAATTTTTAACAAACATCTTTGATAAAGGCCTAATTTCTCAAATTTATAGAGAACTAAATCAAATTTACAAGAATACAAGCCATTCCCCCATTGACAAATGGTCAAAGGATATGAACAAGCAATGTTCAAATGAAGAAATCAAAGCCATCAATAATCATATGAAAAAATGGTCTAAATCCCTCTTGATTAGAGAAATGCAAATTAAAATAACACTGAGGTACGACCTCACACCTATCAGAATGGCCAATATGGCAGTAAAGGAAAGTGGTAAATGTTGGAGGGATGAGGCAAAATTGGGATATTAATGCATTTTTGGTGAAGTCGTGAAGTGATACAGCCATTCTGAAGAACAATTTGGAACTATGCTCAAAGGGCTATAAAACTGTGTATAACTTTTGATCTGGTAATATCACTACTGGATCTATATCTCAAAGAGGTAATAAAAAGGGGAAAGGACCTACTAGTATGAAAATATTTATAGCTGCTCTTTTTGTAATGGCAAAGAACTGGAAATTGAATGGATGTCCATCAATTGGGGAATGGCTGAACAAATTGTGATACAAGTTGGTGATGGAATACTATTGGGATATAAGAAATTATAAACAAGATGATTTCAAAAAAAGCTTAAAAGATCTGTGGGAACTGATGCAGAGCAAAATAAGTAGAACTGGGAGAACGCTGTACACAGTAACAGTAATATTCGGAGATGATTATCTGTGAAAACTTGACTACTCTCAGCAATGCAATGATCTGGAACAATCCTGAAAGACTTATGATAGGGAATGCTATCCACCTCCAGAGAAAGAACTGTCGAAGTTGTCCTTCACATCAGTGTATGTGTGGGTTTTTTTTAAGTTTTGATTATGTATGAGTGTGCTTTTACAACAATGACCAATATGAAAGTGTTTTTTGCATGACAAAAATAAAATTTTTTAAAAAGAGAGAAGTTAAAAAAATAGAAGAGTCCAAACAGAAATCAATAACTCTTTGGACACTGAAAAATATTAGAAAGAAATAAAGACTGAAAAAATAGGTGAAAATGGAAACTATTTGTTCTAAAAAGTGATTGGCCTAGATAGCAGGTTAAGGAGAAATAATTTAAGAATCACTGAACTCCCTGAAAACTGATTTTTTTCTGAAAGCCTATAGATACTATATTTTAAATCTTAAAAGAAAATGGTCCAGATTATTAAGGGATCCAGACAGGCTCAATTCACTCCTAGCTTGACCACATTTCCTGGCCTTCATTCTAAACCTCATCACTAGGAGCCTTTCCACCTTGGAGATGCTTCTACCCTAAGAGATTAGTGAATCCCTAAGTGAAACCTATATGACATGAAGGAGATCAATCAGGCTCATTTCACTATTGCCTTGACTCTTTAGAATTTTACATCTAATATCCATCAGTCTTTCGATCCTAGAGATAATTCTAGAGAGGCCTGCTCTCACACTTTATGAGTTCTCAGCCCAAATAGTCATTTCATAAGGGGCCCCAGCCAGATTCGTTTCATTATTGGCTTGCCTCCTCCATTTGTACACCACCATCAGCCTTGACATATTGGGAGATACAGCCTGAGGTCTGCTCCCAAGATGGGCGAGTCCTTACCCTGTACCACCATGTTCTGAGAGGCCCTGGCCATGCTCACATCACTTCCTGTTTGATTCATTCTCTTGATTTGGCTGCCTGCTTACTAGCAGCCTTCCCACTCTAAAGATAGCACCTCCCTCAGGAACAGTCAGTCTCTAGCCTGGAGTGCCATTTTGTCCCAACCTTGCTTATGTCACTTGGTTTGCCTCCCTCTCTGGATATCTACCTACTCACCCATAGTCTTTCCACCCTGAAGGCCCACTCTCAAAACTGAGGGGAACATAACTCTGCCCACTGTTTCATGAGAGGCTCCAACTTTGTTTCCTTTACTCTTGCCTGAAGTCAATCTCTGGCCTTCATCTCCTCTCCACTCTCCAACCACCTTCTAACACTGAACATACCTCTGTACTCAGGACCACTCTCAGGATTGCTGAGTCCCTAGTTTGAGCTGCTACTACATGAAAAAGCCAGGTTGGGCACTCCTAGTTCAATTCCTCTCCAGTAGCCTTGATAGCCTAGAGATACATTGATACTCTATGGACCATTCTTAGGAGTACTGACTCCATTATCTGGCCTGCCAGTACATAAGGAGACTGAGCAAAGCTCTCTTCCTTCCTGGATCAACTTTGGAATCCTATCCCTGCTCAGCAAAAGCCTTTCCATACTGGAAGAATCTCCATACTGAGGTCTATCCTCAGGCTTGATGGGGCACTAGCCCAGTCTATCACTCTGTGAGTGGTTCACCCTCTGGATTATTTTACCTCCTTTCCAGCAGCCTTGCCACTTTAGAGATACTTCCTCCCAGAGGCCCATTCTTTAGATTGACAAGTCTAGAGTCCAGACTACCATTTCATGAGGGATTCTGGTCACATTCATTTTACTGGACTCACTCTCAGCACTTCTCCATCTATTCAACAACAGCCTTCCTACAGAAAAGATACCTGTGCTCGAGCAGATTCTCAGGACCCAAGATGAGG
Organism: Gracilinanus agilis; assembly: GCF_016433145.1. Lineage (NCBI taxonomy): Eukaryota > Metazoa > Chordata > Mammalia > Didelphimorphia > Didelphidae > Gracilinanus > Gracilinanus agilis. The sequence continues at coordinate 18,498,463 of NC_058136.1, read as the reverse complement.
GGACCCTCATCCCTGGTATGCTCACTCTCTCCCAGCTGAAATCCTTCTCTAGGTTTTTCCACTAGTGTCTAGTGTCTAGTCATTCCATAGTGATAGCTCTGCCCTGAGGACCACTCTTAAGAATGGTAAGTCCCTTTGCCAAATGGATAGCCTACTTACTCCCTGGCATCTTCTCTTGAATTCAGGAATCCCTAACCCAAACTACCATGCTCTCTTCACTAGTTGCTTGACTCACTCTGGACTTTTCTCAAATACCCACTCACCAGAAGCCTTTCTATCCTGAAAATACTTGTACTCTCAAACCTAGTGACTCTCTAAGCTGAATAGCCATTTCAGAAAGGACTACCCTCAGCCTTATTTCACTTTCACCTTGATTTTAACCTCTCCCCTTTTCTAGTTCTCTCAAACAGTCTTCTCATCCTGGAGATACTCCCAACTTTGGCTGTGATTTTTAGGATAAGATTGTCCCTATCACCAGTTGCCAGTTTGTGACAGTCTCCAAACATGCTCACTGGATGCAGTCTCGGGATTTCTTCATCTTCTCTCCAGCCACTTTGCAGATACTTCAGCTCTGAGGTCGATTCCCTGGAATGGCAAGTCCAGATGGCCATTTTATGAGGAGTCCCAAGCATGCTCACTTCACTTTGGGCTGGATTCATTCTCAGGAATTCTCCACCTGCTGACCATCAGCCTTCCCTCTTTGGAAATAATTCTAGCTGAGGTCAGCTGTCATGACTGGTCAGTTCCTAGACTGGATGGCCAGTACCCAAGGGAGGAGCCCAACAATGTATAATTTTACTCCTGGATCAACTCGCTAACTTATTTTTTCCATCTGCTAAATAGCAGCCTTCCCAGCCTGGAGATATTTGATGCCAAGCTCTGTTCTCAGGATTCATGAGTCCTAACCAGGGTAACAATGTCATAGGTGCTCCCAGTCCTGATCACTTGGTGCCTGAATTGACTCATTTTCTTGCCATCTCATTGGCCATCAGCAGGTTTCCTAGACTGGAAGTATCTCCACATCCTAACCCTTCCAACTTTCCTCTTGTTTAGACATATTCTCAGAATTTCTCCAGTTCCTCAGCAGCAGCCTTTCTGCCCTGTGGATAATGTCATCCTGAGGCCTACTCACAGGATTGGTGAGTCCCTAGCTTGGACCTCCTTTTTATGAGGGGCCCCATCCATGCTTGCTTTACTCGTTGGTGGACTCACTTTCTGACCTGTAGTTGTCCACCAGTAGGTTTCCCACAATGGAAGACAACTCAGTACTGAGGCATAGTCCAGTGACTGGAGTTCTTGGTCAGTACCATCATTTCATAAAGGGCTCCAACAATGCTCACATCTTTCTTGGCTTCATTCACTCACTGGAAATCTTGATCTCCTAACCAAGAACCTTCCAGTCTTAGAGATACTTGCAACATCAGGCCTGCTGGCATGACTGATGAGGCCCTAGCCTGGATTTCCAGGTCATGAGGGGTCCCAGGCAGGACTCATTTAACTTCTAGACTGACAAATTCTCTGGGTTTTCAACCTGCTCACTAGCAGCTTTTCCAAATAAATGAAATCCCCACACTGAGGCTCCCTTTTGAGATTAGTGAATCCCTGGCCTGGGCTTCCATTACACAAAGGGCTCAACCCTTTTTCCTTCACTCTTGATTTGGGTCCAATCTCAGGCCCTCTCCAGCTGCTTATCAGCAGCCTTGCTACCTTGGAGATATCTTTACCTTCAGGCCTGCTGTCAAGATTGGTGAATCCCAACCCTGGACCCCATTTCATGAAGACATTCATGAACTGCACTTCCCTCTTAGGTCAACTTTCTCCATAGCATCTACCTGGCTAACAGCAGGCCTTCCTCACTGAAGAAACCTCTAGTCCAGGGGTCAGCAACCTTTTTGGCCATGAGAGCCATAAACACCACATTTTTTAAAATGTCATTTCGTGAGAGCCACACAGTGCTCACAGTGCCGCTCCTGTAACAGCGCCATATGTTGCCGACCCCTGGTCTAGTCTATACCATTACTGAAGAGTTCCTGTACCATCATTTTAGGAAAGGCCTCAGCTATAATCACTTTATTCCTGTGTTGATTTATTCTCTGGAATCCTCCTCACCTGTAGCCTTCTTTTACCTGAGAGACCCCCTTGCCATGAGGCCTGCTATCAGAACTTGTGAATCCCTAGATTGGACAGCTAGTTCTTGAGGCACCCCAAGCAAGCTCACCTTACTCTTGTCTTTCTCTCCCTCTGGAATTCTCCTCTGGCTCAACAACATCCTCTTCCCTTCTCCCCTCTTCTCCCACCCTCCTAGACATGATTCCACTCTGAATCCTGATTTCAGGATTTGTGAGTCCATAGTCCGGACTATCAGGACTGGTGAGGCCCTAGCCTTGATTATTCATAAGGCCTTGATTATTCATAAGGAGCCCCAGACAACCTGATATCACTCTTGATTGACTATGTCTCTGGAGCCCTAATCCAGATCACCAGCAATTTTCCCATCATGGAGATAACTATACACTAAGGCGACCTTTCATGAACATTAAATCCTTGCCCTAGGCCTCTGGAATGACATGAGAGGCCCAGGCAATTTCACTTGCCCCTTTGCTGCATTTACTCTCAAGACTTCTCTAGCTGCTTCCCAGCAGCCTTGCTACCTTGAATAGAACTTACTAATGAGGCCTGCTTCCCATTGCTCAATCCTTGGGCCTGTATGACAACTTCACGAAGGGCCCTAGCTAGAGGTTTATTCACTCTGCCTTTGATTATCATTGTCTGGCCTTTTCCCCTTGGTTAGCAGCACCCTTTATATCTACAGATGCGTCTGCCATACTGTCATGACCAGTAAGGCCCTGGCCTTGATTGCCAATTCATGAGGAGGACAAGTCAGGCTCATTTTCCTCTTGGATTGATGAATTCTCTGGGTTCCTCAACCCAGTCATCATCAGCTTTCCCACCCCAGAAGACTTCTCCAGCTGCCTTGCTACCCTGGAGAAACGTTGGTCCTGAGGCCTGCTCTCACAAATGGTAAATTCCTGGTTTGGGCTCCCATTTCATGACAGGCCCCATCCATGCTCACTTACTCCTGAGTCTACTCACTCTCGGCCTTCTACCTGTTCCCCACTTCCACCACTACAGGCACTTTAGTACTGTGTCAGATTGGAGAGTTCCTAGCCTGGAACCCCATTTTGTGAAGGGGTCTAGCAATGCTCATTTTCTTGCTGGTTTGACATTCACTCTGAAATTTTCAGCTTCCTCACCATAAGCCTTCACATGGCAAAGACTTCTGGGTATGAGGCCTTCTATCAGGACTGATACAGTGCTAGCCTGGACTGATAGTTCTTTGTTTTTTTAAAACCTTTACTTTTTGTCTGAGAATCAATAATTTATATTGGATCCAAGGCAGAAGAGTGGTAAGGGCTAGGCAATGGGGGTTAAGTGACTTGCCCAGGGTCACACAGCTGGGAAGTGTCTGAGGTCACATTTGACTCCAGGCCCTCCTGTCTCTAGGCCTGGCTCTCTATCCACTGAGCCACCCAGCTGCCCCCCCTAGACTGATAGTTCTTGAGGAGCCTCCAGCAGCCTCACTTCACTCCTTGACTGACTCTCTGGAGTCTTTAACTTAATCACCAGCAGCCTTCTCACCGTGAACATAGCTCTACACTGAGGTCTCCTTTCAAGATTAATGAGTCCCTGGCCTGGGCCTCTGTTTCATGAGGGGCCCAAACATATTCACTTAATTCCTGGCTGCTCCCCCATAGCTTTCCTACTCTAAAGGTACCTTTGCCCTCAGGCTTGCTCCCAGGATTGATGAATGCCCAGCTTTGACCCCTATTCTACACATGGCCAATCTTTAACTTCATTTCTTGGTAAATCAATCTCTGGTCTCTATGTGGTCATCAGCAAATTTAGCAGTCTGGAGACATCTTAGTACTAAGGCCTGATGAATTCCTAGCCTGTATCACCATTTTTTTGAAGGGTTCAAGTGATAGTTACTTCACTCTTGGCTTGACATACTCCCTGAATTTCTCTTGTTTATCAGCAGCCATCTCCTGCCACCCTAGATTGTTCTGCCAGGAGGCCTGCTATCAGGATGCCAATTCAAGAGGAACGCTGGACATTTCATTGCTACCTTGACTATCTCTGGAGTCCTTAGCCTCAGGAGCAACAGCTTTCTCACCCTCAAGGTGCTCCTCACTGATGTACCTCTTCAAGATTCCCAAATCCCTGTCAGGAACTTCCATGTCATGAAGGGTCCCTGTCACTCTTGGCTGGTCTTACTTTCTGAATTTTTCTGGTTGTCCACAGCAGCCTTCTTGCCCTGGTGATGTCTTTCCCCTAAAGCCTGCCCTCAGTCTCAGTGACTTGGAGCCCGATTTTATGAGGGGGCCCAGCCATGTTCATGTTACTCTCCCCTTTTCTCTTTATCTGGAGTTCCTTCCTTGTTCAACAGCCTTGTCCACTTTAGACACCTCTGTCCTGAGGCCTGTTCTCAGAATGGGTGGATCTCTATCTGTCTCCATTTGCTCACCACTCTGCTGACTTGACTCACTCTGTGGTCTCTCCCTAGTTTCTAACAGGCTCCCCACACTGGATATACCTCAGTTCAGAGGCTTGCTCTAAGACTGAAGAGTTTCCCTACTACCATTTCATGAAGGGCCCCACATATGCTTACTTCAGTCCAACTGACTCACTCTTTGGACTTCTCCACTTGCCTTGCCTCATCTTGGGATAATGCTACTCTGAGATCCACTCTTAGGAATGTTGAGCCCTTCTGCTGAAAAGCCATTTCTGGGGGCCCCCAAACATGGTGACTTTAGGGCTTCTTTGACTCCCTCTCTGGCTTTCTATACTTGCTCAACATTGACCTTTAGAGAAGGCAAGTAGGTGGTTCAGTGGATAGAGTGCTAGGCTTGGAGTCAGGAAGATCTGAGTTCAAATCCTGCCTGAGACACTTTCCAGCTATGTGACTCTAGGGAAGTCACTTAACCTCTGATCACCCACAAAAGGATCCAACAGAAAAGGAAACAGCAAACCATTCCAGTATCTTTGTTAAGAAAATCCGGGGGGAGGGGGTAGCTGGGGGGCAGCTGGGGGGCTCAGTGGACTGAGAGCCAGGCCTAGAGACAGGAGGTCCTAGTTTCAAATCTGGCCTCAGACACTTCCCAGATGTGTGACCCTGGGCAAGTCACTTAACCCCCATTGCCTAGCCCTTACCACTCTTCTGCCTTGGAACCAATATACAGTATTGGCTCCAAGACAGAAGGTAAGAGTTTAAAAAAAATTTTTTTTAAAGAAAAAGAAAAGAAAATCCTGTGGTCCATGAGGTCACAAAAAGACAGAATTGAATGACTGAATGACAAAAAGCAAGGAATACTTCCAAATGAAATGAATTATGTTTTGGGCAGCTAGGTGGCACAGTGGATAGAGCACTGGGCTTAGAATCAGGAAGGCTCATCTTCCTGAGTTTAAATCCAGCCTCAGACACTTCCTAGCTGTGTGACCCTGGGCAAGTCACTTAACCCTTTTTGCTCTAGTTCCTTATCTGTAAAAAAAAAAAAAAAAAAGGCTGAAAAAATGGCCAACCCCCCTAGTATCTTTGCTAAGAAAACCCCAAAATGAGGTTACTGAAAAAACAACCAAACAATAACAAAAGCCTTTAGACCTTGGCCAAATCTCCATCTGCAAGCTTGCCCTCAGTATTAACGAGGCCCTATTCTTGCCCTCTATTTTATTCTGGGACCTAGCCATGCTTACCATACTCCAAGTCCCATTCATCTGGATTTCTGGCCCTGTTCAACACTTGCCTCTCCAGCCTCTGTCCTGAGGCCCACTCTCAGAAGTACACAATCATTTCAGGAAGAGCCTCCACCAAACACAATCCCCTCTGTTTGCCTCTTATCTTGGGAGTCCTCATTCTGTTTTCCAGCAGCCTTCCACCCCAAGCTATCTAGCCTCCTTTCAAGATGATGAGTTGCTATCAGTCTGTGAACCTCTCCCCCAAAATTTCCAGGATAAGGTGGGCTAGAGCTTTGATAATTCTTGTGACCAAAATATTAACAGCTCCTGGTTTGTCACCCTTCCATGGGTGGGCAAAAAGTTCCCCTTAAGAATGATGCAGTTTGTGACAGACTTGGCTACTCTCAGCAATACAATGATCCAGAATACAATGATCCAGAATAATTCTGAGGGACTTATGACAAAGAATGCCATCCACCTCCAGAGAGAGAGCTGTCAGAATGCAGATCAAAGCATACAATTCTTCCCTTTAGATTATCTGAGGCTTTATTTGGGGGTTTTGGTTTTGTATGAGTATTCTTTTACAGCAGTCACCAATATGGAGCTATGTTTTGCATGATAATACCTGTATAACCCAGATCAAATTGCTTACTATCTCTGAGAGCTGGGAGGGAAGAGAAGGAGAGAGACAATTTGGATTATATAACTTTGGAAAACTTATGAGGAAATTTGTTACTACATGTAATTGGGAAAATTTTAAAATTTTTAAAAAAGAATGAAGCAGTTTTTTGGCTGGGCCCCTCATGGAGCTCAGAATTTATGTCAGGTTTTTCCTCATTACACGATCAAGACAATACCATCAACTGATCTGAGAATGCTGCTGGGACTCTGAGGAGAAGATAAGCAGTCCAATATCCCCTGGACCCTTCAAAGCTGCTGGGCTTCTCCTTTGGCCCAACAGGGTTGAGGAAAAGTTCATGAAGTAGGCCTAGATTGAGGCCTTTCCTTGCCTCTCCAAGGAGTTGGGGAACCCCAGGAGGCTCCTTCTCAGGAGGTTGACTAAAGGGCCACACTGGCTCCAACCTCTTGAATGAATCCAGTTTTGAGTAGCTTGCTCATCTGTAGACAATCCTTAGAGTAGGACCAAGTTTTCTCAGTCTCTCCAAATCCTCTTCCTATGTAATGATGCTTGAAAGCCAAGTACTTTTCACATTCAGTCTAAAAACTATGAATGAGATCAAATAATTGGCTTTTTATCATTGAGATGCTGGGTGCTGGGTGGGAGTTTTACAAATGATCTCCCTCTTTCTCTTATCAGTATTTATCCTCTGAATATCTTTATGTTTATACTGAATACTTCTCAAAAAATATTGAGGCTTTTTGCCAAGAGCAACCTGCTCATCTACCAATCTATTGTGTCCACCCCCCCCCCAAAATGAATCCATGTAATTCCTGGTGAAATAGGGTTACTTATGTTGGAGGGGGGGATAAACTGAAAACTGTGTGTGTGAGCCCATACACGCATGCCCATGCATGTGTATATTAATAACTGTATTTCAGCTTTTGTAGTCCAAAATTTGGGGGTTGTTTTTTGTTTTAACTTATAATATAAAAATATTCTGGGCAAGGTTTCATGAGCCTCATCAGTGTTCCAAAGAGGTCTGGAACAAACAAAAGGTAAAGAATCCCTGGTGTAAAGCACCCTAACACTGGACCCCCCCATCTTTCCAAGTCTCCCTCAGGATCCTTTCTCCAATCATTCTCCTTCACTTTTCCTCCAGTAATTACAATGAGGTTTCCCGTTATCTATATAGGACCAAGACAAATTTATTTGCAGTGAGCTGATCAGCATATACATAACAATATGTGGTTTGCAGCAATTTGAACTCTTACTGGAGAGAAAAATTAAGTACTGAACTTGGGATTTGTACTTCCGGGATAAGGGGATAAGGAAAACCCTTCGCTACCGAAAACCAGAACTTTCTCTCCTTTATTAGACTGAGCGCCTCTGAAGCAGGGGCCGTATTTCGCATACAGTAAGCGCTTAATAAATGCTTTTTAACTAATTTCTGATGTCAGGGAAGTACCTCAAGACAGAGAGGAAAGAAAATGACTAGCCCAAGCACACATAGTCAGTATATAGCAGAGGCTAGTCTGGAACCCAGGTCTTTCTGGCTGCAGGCCAACCCTCCCCTCAACTCCTAAGGGTAAGATCAGGGGCAAATAAGCCCCAAATCGGCGTTCTAGACCTTATTGTGAGGGTTCGCCCTCATTTCTCTCTCTCAGGTATTCCCAATTCTCCCCTTTTTCTCAGTCCTTTACCCAGTGACGCAATGACGCCGATGACACAAGAATATTTGCGTCGTCTCGCTCTGATGACACTTGACGCCGACAACGTAGGTGACGCGAAAAGTGCCCTTCTTCCGGGTATGCGCACTCTTGAATGCTCAAAAAGTAGCATGGAGCGCTGCCGCCCTCTTGTGGAATCTTTTCATATCGCAGCTACCGGTTTTATTTTTTACCGGGTGTTTCTCGGGAACATCCAACAGCGGCCTCTGGCGAATTTTTAGGAAATCGCAGCTGAGCGAGTTCTTTTTTTAAATTATTGATTTCTTTATCAATTTCAATCGATGGCTTCTTAGCTCTAGCGGTAGATCTATTTATCACTTTTCAACTTAAAGGCCTGTGATTTCCTCCTGGAGGGTACTCGGCCGTATCGGAAACTCCATCAACCGAGGCAGATCGGCAACTTAACTTGTCTACAGTCACACAACTCATCTGTATCGAAGGTAGAATTTAAACCCAGGTCCTCCGGACTCCAAGGCTGGCCCGCTGCTACTAGTGGGTAACACTTTTGGGGGGGGGGGGGGGGAGCTTAAAATGAAACAGGCCTTGTCCTCCAGGACTTTAGGAAGAGACACAGAACAAGAGAATGGAAAGGGGAGGGAGCATTAACAAACACAGAAAGAACCGATTGCCTAGGAACCTGAATGGAGTAAATCAGGATGGGTCCGCCATGAATTTGGCCAGAGTATTAATATAATACATACCCTAGAGTGATCCAAGAAAGGGGAGGAGGAGGATACTGCTGTGGGCCCCAGGGGAAAGAGCAGAAAGTCCCCTGCAGGCCACAGGCATTCCAGTCCCGGGGCCTGCTGCAAAACTGAGAAAGTTCTAAATCTCCTGCAAGCATGCATTTCTTTTTTATATGAATCCATTTCTTTTTTTTTTTTTAAACCCTTAACTTCTGTGTATTGGCTCCTACTTTGAAGAGTGGTAAGGGTAGGCAATGGGGGTCAAGTGACTTGCCCAGGGTCACACAGCATTTCTTTTTGACATAACGAAAGCTCATGAGCAGACAGCCAAACAACTCCTCCCTTCTCCTAAGAACATTCAGTAGGCCCTAGGATCCTAGATTTAGAGCTGGCAGGGACCATATTGATCTCCACGGAAGGGCAGATGGTGAACTGGGCCTCAAAGGGAGTAGTGTCCCTGATGAAGGAGAGGGCAACAGGAGTTTGGGGATGTCCCACCTGTAGAAATCAATTACAAGAACTTTGAAACAATCCTTCCTCCCCAGGCTAGACCTGGCTGAGTGATAGAGGGCTCTGCTACAGGATGAGAGTTAGGGCCTGGGAACAGTGATACTACCTGGAAGGGAGGGCCATAAGCCTGAAAGATTTCAGCCTAGCTCACCTGAAAGGAGTGTGTGTGTGTGTGTGGGGGGGGGGGGGNNGGGGGGGGGGGGACAGGAATGGAGCCCACATATCCCTCCCCATAGAGCCAAATCTCACATACCCAGCTCCATGGGGTCCCTAAAGTTGCTTGGTTTTGTTTTTGTGCCTGTGCCTGCTACTGGACTAAATGCTGGAGATACAGGGAAAGGCAGAGACATTCTTCTCAAGGAGCTCACAATCAAATGTGCAGAGGAAGACAAATGCAAACTAAATATAAGCAGGATCAATTAGGTCAGCGGTGTGCCAGCTTGTACTGGCTCATGAGAGCTGGTTGTTAAATTTTCAGGCAAGCTTGTTATGAAATACAGACAGTGTGCAGTTCAATCCACCCTAGCATCAAGAAAGTTATTTGTTGCTTTAAAAGAATTGGTGTCAGTCAGAGCAGAGTGTCCTTTCCATGCCTTATTGCGTACTTGAAATGACTATGGGTTTAATACTGAATATCTGATATCAACTTTAATTGCATTTTCTTCTCATAGCACAAATAAAGTGCTGGGAAGAAAGCCTGCAGTAACTATGAAGTTTTTTTTTGTTTTGTTTTGTTTTTTAACTCTTAACTTTTGTGTATTGTCTCCTAGGTGGAAGAGTGGTAAGGGTGGGCAGTGGGGGTCAAGTGACTTGCCCAGGGTCACACAACTGGGTAACTATGAAGTTCTTTAGAAAATTATCCTAAAGGGGCAGCTGGGTAGCTCAGTGGATTGAGAGTCAGGCCTAGAGATGGGAGGTCCTGGGTTCAAATCCGGCCTCAGACACTTCCCAGCTGTGTGACCCTGGGCAAGTCACTTAACCCCCATTGCCCACCCTTACCAAGAAGTTAGGGGTTTAAAAAAAAAAAAGAAAGAAAGAAAATTATCCTTAAATCATCATTTGACACTGTTTAAATCATCAATCGCAACTATCACTTGATTCAATATCTGAAATAAAACAAGTTAACAATTTAAAAATATTTCTAGATAAAGTGTACCATATAACTCCAATCTAATAAAAAAAATTAAACTGTGCTAGAAACTAGAACTTTAGAACCTGAAACTGAAATGATTAAAATTGGTCAACCTGAGATAGATGGAATTATGAGCTGAATGGCACCCATATCTTGCACTCGATGTGCATTTTTCTCATTCTTATTCATATTCTAGTTGGGGAAAAAAGATTAGCTAACATTAATTTCTTTCAAGATTGACATTCTCAAAGAATTTTCATTACTTTCAACTACACCGTTGTCATGATCAACTAACATTAAGAAAGTGCACAAAGTAATTAACTATACCATAAGAGCTCTGGAAAATGTAAAGCTTCATAGTGGAAAGCATGAATCTCAAATTGAAGATCTGATTAAGGCAGATAAGTCTGAAGACATTCTATTTTAGAAAAATGAGAAATTTAACATCTTTCCAGGAATACGGTACTAGAAAATATAATGGAACACATGGATTGAAGTCTCACTGGATGAGAAACAATGATTAAAGCACTTTAAAATGATTTTGATTTATTACAATCATCTTATACTTGGCCTTCGGAGGAACTAACTTCATCTTGGATAGCTTATTAAAAATTGTATTATTTAAGTGAAATTTTCAAGCATAAAATTGAATGATTTGGAGTATTACATAGATAATAATGTAGAATCAAACAAAGCCTCCAACCGTACAAAAAGATACCGAACACTAGTGCAATCACTAGTGCTAAAGCCAAAAGAGAGCATTTTTAAGTGAATTTAAAATTTTTACAACTTTAATGAATATGATTTGTATAAGCACAAGAAGTAATTTAATGGCAGCTGATACATCAGATTTAATGACAATAAATTTATTGGGAAAAGTTAGCAGATCGGGATACGACTCTATTTGTCAAATCATGGTTGAACTGTGACCATAGATTTGGTTATGGTTATAATGATCTGGCAGAAAAATTGATGAAAGCATTCTGTATCAATTGACTGTAGAATTTGCAACAGAGAGTGTTAATATTATTACTATTTAATATTATTTGTAAATTGTGTGGCACACATCCTTCATATCAGTAAAATTCATAACAAACGTGTGTATCTTTGCACATGCAGACCCACTTTTTTGGAGGGCTGGTGGTTAAACATTCACTAGGACACCACTGAATTTGTGGTAGTCTCAGAGGGAGGGCCTAAAGATTGAGGAGGACTGATAAAAGTTCTATGAAGGTGGGACTTTAACAGACTGAAGGAAATTAGGAAAGCCAGGAGGGAGAGATGAGGAGAGCCAGGCAGTATAAATGGCCAAAATTGAGAGACGTAATGCCATATTTGAGCAGCAAGGAAGCTAGTGTCACAGGATTACAGAGTAAGTAGAGAGTGAGGAGAAAGGTGTATGAAGACTGCTAAGGTAGGACACCTAGGTAGCACAGAGGATCTGGCTTCAAATCTGACCTCAGACACTTCCTAGCTGTGTGACCCTGGACAAGTCACTTAACCCTAACCATGGGGACCTTGCAGCTCGTTGTTTTAGAACTGCCACTAAGACAGAAGGTGAGGTTTTTTTTGTTTTTTGTGTTTTTTTTTTAATAAAAAGAAGAAGGCTGTAAAGGTAGGAAAGGACCAGGTTATAGAGGGCTTTGGACATCAAACAGAGGATTTCATATTTGATACTGGAGGTAAAAGGGAGTCATTGGAGTTTATTGAAAAGAGGGATGACATGATCAGTCCTATGCTTTGTCAGAAAACCAGTTTGCCAGCTGAGTGGAGGATGGACTGGATGGCGGTGACCTGAGGTTGCGAGGCGATAAGAGCCTGCACCAAGGTGGTAACAGTATCAGAGGAGAGAAGGGGGCACATAGGCGAGATGTGATGAAGGCAGAAATGACAGGACTTGACTACGATTGGATGCGAGGGTGTGCTATGAGAGGGAGTGAATGGTGAGGATGTCACCCAGGTTGTGAGCTTGGTTAGCTGGGAGGGTAGAGCTCCCCTTAACAGTAATTGGGGAAATTAGAAGAGGGGAGGATGTAGGGGGAAAGAATTGAGTTTCAGATGTCTATGGGGCATATAGTTCAAGATGTCCACCAGGCAACTGGAGATGTGAGTCAGGAGGTCAATAGGTTAGTGCTAGACAAGTAAGACAGCCATCTGCATAGAAATGATCATTTGAAACCAGGGAAGCTGATGAGACCACACAGTGAAATCCCATAGAGGGAGAAGAGAAGAAGGCCCAGGGCAGAGTTATGGGGGCCGAAATGATCACATAAAGAAATGCCACCATTTTGGGGCCACTAGTGAAATTGTAGCTAGTGGCATCTTTTGAAATTACAGCCAGAAGCCCTTGAGGGATTAGAGCTGAGCAATTCAGTCCCACAGGGAAGACTAAGAATAGACAATGGGGTATTCGAAGGAAAAAGGCAGACGGGGAAAGGTGCCAGCGGTGGTGGTGAGAAACCAGGGACGAAGAGGTACAGAAAGGCAAGGCTGAGAGTGGCTGACTCTCCAATAGCTTCCTCTCCATCCTTTTGTCTGCCCAGTCATTTTCAGAGCCATAGTCTCATAGTGAGCTGTGGCTGGGTGGAAGCTTGGAGATTTAAGGTCATGAAGGAGGCCTCCAAAGTCATTTGACAGAGGAAGAAACAGAGGCGTGATGGAGAGAAGTGCCACAGGCAGAGCTAAGACTGGTGGTTGTTGTTGTTCCCTTACTTCATTTCCTAATAACAACTCTAAGACAGAAGGACAAAAGCTAGGAAAACAGGGTTAAGTGACTTGCCCACAATCACATAGCTAGGAAGTATCTGAGGACAAATCTGAAACCAGATCCTCCCTACTCCAGGCCTGGAACTCTGTCCACTGAAGTACCTAGCTTCCCCCAGAGCTGGGATTTGAACATAGATCCTTTACTCCCCAATCCAATGCTCTTTTCACTATATCATAAGGCCATTGTGTAGCATCCCCTCATTTTCTAGATGTTGAAACTGAGGCTCAAAGGTTAAGTGGCTTGCCTTAGTGTACACAGCAAGGGTCAGAAGCAGAAACTAAAGTCAGTTTTTCCAGAGGTCAAGTCCTTAGCCACTCTAGGACTGTAGCCACTCCATCCCACTTCTCTTAGTCTTTTCAGTGACCTTAATGAAACGCTTTAGGGAAAATCATGCAAAGTTGCACTCTAAATCTCTAAAGCAGTGGTTCCCAAACTTTTTTGGCCTCCCGCCCCCTTTCCAGAAAAAATATTCCTTAACCCCCTGGAAATTAATTATTTTTAAATTTTAATAGCAATTAATAGGAAAGATAAATGCACCTGTGGCCATCACCGCTCCTCTGGATTGTTGTAGCACTCACCAGGGGGCGGTGGTGCCCACTTTGGAAATCACTGCTCTAAATCATTGAGTGCAGGGCAGTGATCAGACTGTGCCCTGGATCAAATCACTTTGGGAGCACTGAGAGCTTCGAGTCCCCCTTTCTGAGTTGTCCTTGAGATCCTGGAATAACATAGCCCTCAATACCCCCCAAAAAAGCAGAAGCAGGAGCAGCCCAGATCGACTCTCCAGAAGTGCACAGAACCTGGCCCCAACACAAAGTCTGAAGTCAGGAAGTATGCTGGAAGATTAAGCAAACAAACAAAAAAATCCCAACATAGAAATCTATTACAGTGATAGGTATGCTCAAAATACAAGCCCGGAAAAATAAAATGGCTCGCAAATAACTCCAAGCAACGCCTCAACAAAGAACACAGCTCAGGTACCACTGCTGAACTTCAGGCAATGGGGGCCAGAGTAGTCACTCATAAATCTGGATTGTACAGATCTCACGTTTCATTTCAAAGGGCTCAGATCCATTAAATGTCTTCATATCCTTAGTCTTGAGAATAGGAATGTTGGCAAGTATATAATGTGTCATTATGACCAAGAGTGTTTGTTGCATGAATTTTTAGTCTTGAGCTATAGGAATATGATGATGATATAAGGAATAATTGAGTTTTTCATATGTATATCCCATTATTAGCAGGGCATTATACTTATTAAAGGCTCAATAAATTTCCTTGAATTAAATGTATATTCTTTTTTTAAAGCATTTTTAAAATGGAATGAGAGAATCAGAGGAAATTTTTTTGAAAAGAAATGAGAGCTATGGAAGAAAAAATTGGAAAAAGATTTAACAGCTTGGCATAAGAGGTACAAAAGCCTGCCCAAAGAACTAACTTGCAGAAAATTCAAAGGGATCAAAATAGAAGCCAATGACCCCACAAGACAAGAAATACCCAAGTCAGAAGACTGAAAAAAAAAAAGAAAAAGAAAAATATAGCAAAAACAATTGACCTATAAAACAGATTGAGAAGTGAAAAGGCGTGTTTTACCTAAATGCTATGACATCATATTTCAGGAAATCATAAAGGAAAACTGCCCAGCGCTCTTAGAACCAGAGGGTAAAATATAAATCTCCTGAAAGAAACTCCAAAATGAAAAATCACAGGAACATCAGAGCCAAAATCCAGAACTTCTAAGTCAAGGAAAAAATACTATAAGTAGCTAGCAAGAAAGAATTCAGACAGTGAGGAGCCACAATCAGGATCACAAATGATTTAGCAACTACCACTCTAAAGGAATGGAGAGTTTGGAGTATGGGTTTACAACTAAGATTAACTTACCCATGAGGACAGCTGGGTAACTCAGTGGATTGAGAGCCAGGCCCAGAGACGGGAAGTCCTAGGTTCAAATCTGGCCTCAGACACTTTCCAGCTGTGTGACCCTGGGCAAGTCACTTGATCCCCATTGCCTAGCCCTTACCTCTCTTCTGCCTTGGAACCAATACAAAGTATTGATTCCAAGATGGAAGGTGAGGGTTTAAAAAAAAAAAAAAAAAAAGAATAACTTACCCCGCAAAACACTATAATTCTACAGGAGAAAAAAACTAGACCCTTCATGAAATAGAGGACTTCCAAGCATTCCTGATGAAAAGATCAGTGCTGTATAGAAACTATAAAGTTGAAACAGGAGTTAAGAGAAACATAAAAAAGTAAGGGACTAAACAAGGATAAAGTACTTTACATTCAGATATGGGAAGATGATATCTATGCCCCAGCGATCCTTATCATTGACATCAAGAGTCTGAGATGGAGTCTTAATTAGACAGAAGGCCTGAAAAGGATTTTTGTTATGTCTTGATCTTAAAAGAAAAAAGAAAAGGGAGAGGAAGAGAAAAAGACTTGAGGTGAGAGGGATGAGGAAAGGCAGGGTAGGGACAATCATCTTACATAATCAGGCTGAGCAAGTAAAAGGTCATAAGAACAAGGAGAAGAGGGTAGAAAGGAGTGGCTGACCCTGCAACCTTGCTTTCATATGAACTGGTTAAAAGAAGAAAAAATACACACAACTAGGGACAGAAATACATTTCATTCCACAGGGAAATAGGAGGGAAAGGGTAGAAGAGGGAGTGAGAGGGAAGGGAGATAAGGCAGGAATTAGCCCTAAACAAAAACAACTCTACAGATATACGGAAATATTTCTAGTTTTTTTCAAGATAGCAAAGAATGGAAATCTGGGGCCAAGAGTGGGTGGGGGTGGGGGGTGGGTTGCTCATAAATTGGGGAATAGCTGAACAAGTATATAAAGTATATAAATGAGATAGAATAATACTATACAGCAGAAATGATGAAGAGGATGGTTTCAGAGAAATCTGGGAAGTTCATTGTATGAACTAATGTAGAGTAAAGTGAATAGAACCACGAGGAAAATGTCTATAAACACAATACTATCAAGACACTGAAAATAAGTTTTCATGGCTATGTGACTCTGGCCAAGTCGCCTCACCCTGTATACCTCAGTTTCCTCATCTGTCAAATGAGCAGGAGAAGGATATGGCAAATCACTCCAGTGTCTCTGCCAAGAAAACCCCAAGTGAGCTCACAGACATAGGACAACAAGAAGAAAAAGAAAAAGAAAAGCTTAGAACCTCTAATCACCATGATGACGGGGTATCATTCCAGAGGACTTATGATGAAACATGCTACACACTTCCTGATAGAGAGGTGATAGGCTTGAAGAGCCAAAGGAAATCTCTATGTGTTTGAGTTTATACGTTCTTTTGGACGTGGGCAATTGGAAATTTGTCTTGCTTGATTCAATCTGTTTAATGACAGGGTTTTGATTTTCCTTTCATTCTCTATTAGGAGAAGCAGAGAAGGATTTGGGGGGAGTGAGAAAAATTTTAATCAAGAAATTCCAAAGCTAGGTGTAGTAGATCAACAGTTTCACATACAATCCCATTTTATGGGAGGGAGGGAGAAAGGGAAGGGAAGGGAAGAAAAGGGAAAGGGAGGGGAGGGGAGGGGAGAAGGAAATATAATATTGTGGAAGGTCTCTAATAGGAGAGAACTGGGCCTAGCATTTTCTTCAAATACTTGTACTTTCCTCACTTGTAATTTCCCTATTTGTCAGCAGATGTCACCATTGCTACACGTAAAAAAGAATACTGCCGGCTTCTCTCTTTCCCCCCCCCCCCCCACGCTGTGCCCTTTCTTTCTGCAGTTCTAATAGTTGGCCATTAGGTGGTAGCATTACCACAGGAAAATCCGTCCACGGCTGGGGTTTTGCTCTGAATTTTCCAATGCCATTTTGCAGCTTTTTCTTTGCCCCAGCAAAGCCTGCTCAGTACAGAAATTCTCCTCCCAGGGTTGTGGAGGAGCGAGGCGCCTCCTTTTGCAGCTCACCTGGGAGTTTTCTACCTGATTCCATGGCCGCTCATTCATGGTGACAGTACAGTCTGGCCTCCACTGCTCACATCCCATCCAATCCAACCCAGAGCAGCAGCAGCAGCACTGAGTAAGCCCCTACTGCGTGTGAGGCACGTTCCAAACACTGGCAGGAGAAGGCCACAATTGAAGCGGGGGCTCGCGGGGGAGCCTTCCTTCTCCTCCCTGCGGCGGGATCCATTTTGTCCTCTCTAGAACAAGGGAATGGACTAAGAGGATTGTGGGGGAGGAACAAAGGCCAGGCCAGTTTTTCCTTAAAAGGTAGCAAAATCTGTCTTTGAAAGCTAATAGCTCCTGCAGACAAAGGCTTAAGCCAAGGACAAAAGGTAGGTAGCTCATTAGGTATGACGCAGGCTCCCGGCCTGCGTGGCCGTAACCATGGCAAATGTGGAGGCTGGGAAATTGGGCTCGAATGAATCAATGGGAATGAATCAATGCGGCATCATCCATGCTCAATAGCCGCTTGACATTATTAAGGAAATATCCTTTTGTTAACTGAGTGTCTCATTTTGTTCCAGGCCCCTGGAAACACAGCACGCAGCAGGCTTGCGTCAGACCTAGCGCACAGCGGGTTCAAGGTCCCTCGGGCTCCCCATCTAAAATCCCAGGTGAGACTTGGAGCAAGGAAGTCCCTTTGACTTTCTGGGCCTCAGTTTCTTCTTCTCAACCCTGAAAGACTGAGGCCAGTTCTCCATGTCTGGTTCTCTGAGCCTACGGAAACAGAAATGCATTCCTGGATATTTGAGAGCAGAGAGGACATGAACAGCTGCTGTGGATGTGCCCAGCGCAGAGTCCACCCAAATCCAAAAGGTTACTCTAAATAAGGTTGTTGGTGGGTGACACTGGGCTGTTGGCATCAAGCCTGGGCACACTGTGGGGCCTTCAGGAAGGGGAATAGCCTGACCTCCTATACAGGAAAGAGCAAGTGCAGAAAAACTGCTTAGAATAATGGGCCAGGAACTCCTCCAGTGGTACCTTTGTAATGCAGGCCACCAGGAAGCTTTTATGGCAATGGCTGGAACTTATATCTGCTCCATACATTAAGTTTCTTTTTTTTAATAACCCTTACCTTCCAAGTATCAGCTCTAAGACAGAAGAATGGTAAGGGCTAGGCAATGGGGGTTAAGTAACTTGCTCAGGGTCACATAGCTAAGAAGTATCTGAGGCCAGATTTGAACCCAGGTCTCCTCCCAATTTCAGGCCTAACTGCCTCCAAACATTAAGTTTCATAGGCAAACTTGCTACCCTTTAGGATAAAACTAGCCTACCAGCATACGTTTATCTTCTCCAGTCTCAAAAAACCCTTACTTGAACCACTCATTTCTGATAACTATTGCCTCATGTCTCTCCTCTTTTTGTGGTCAGAGTCCAGGGGAAGACCTTCTACAATGCCTCCACCTCTCCTCTCATCCTTTTTAACTCTACAGTCTGGCTTCTAAACTCATTATTCAACCAAATCAGCTCTCTCCAAAGTTACCAGTGATCTCTTAAATTGTCCAGTCATTAGGTGTGGCCTTTCTCCATCCTCATCTGACATTACTGATCACTCTTCTCCCTAGAGTTTTTTTTAACCCCTTACCTTCTATCTTAGAATCAATACTGTGTATTGGTTCCAAGGCAGAAGAGCAGGAGGGGGATAGGGGGGGTGCAGCTGGGTGGCTCAGTGGATTGAGAGCCAGGCCTAGAGATAGGAGGTCCTAGGTTCAAATCTGGCCTCAGACACTTCCTAGCTATGTGACCCTGGGCAAGTCACTTGACCCCCATTGCCTAGGCCTTACTGCTCTTCTACTACTCTGGAACCAATACAGAGTATTGATTCTAAGACAGAAGGTGAGGGAAATAAAATAAAATAAAGTAAAGTAAAATAAAATAAATGGTAAGGGCTAGGCAATGGGGGTTCAGTGACTTGCCCAGGGTTACACAGCTAGGAAGTATCTGAGGTCACATTTGAACCCAGGACCTCTTGTCTCTAGGCCTCACTCTCAATCCATGAGCTACCCAGCTGTCCCCTGCTCCCTAGTTTTTTGATGAAGCTGCAATCTCCTGATTCTCTCCCTCCCTGTCTGACTATTCTTTCTTAGTCTCCTTTGCTGGTTCTTCATCTGAATCATACCCTTTAACTGTCTGTGTTCTCTCCTCTGGTCCTTCTATATTATTTCACTTAGTGATCTCCTTTGGACCCAACTAGCATCTCTATGCAGATGATTCTTAGATCTACTTACCCAGCCCTCACTTCTGACCCCAAGGCTCCCATCTCCAATTGCTCATTAGACATTATCTTAAACTGAGCCTGTCCAAGACCTGTCTCTTTATCTTTTCCCCAAGTCTTCTCCTCTCCCTAAACTTCCTATCACTGTTGAGGGCAGCTCCATCCTTACAGTCACCCAGCCTCACAAGCTACATGTCACCTCCATAGCCAGATTGTTGCCAAGTATTGTAAACTGGAACCTCTGGATACGATTCTTGTACCTGCCCTCTTCTTCCTCTAGCAATGGCACTGCTCAGGCAGAGGCCTTCAGTGCCTCCACCCAGACTACTACAATTGTCTCTTTGCTTCCAGTCTCTCCCTCTTCCAGTCCCCACTTTACTCAGCTGCCGGGCCCGTCTCCCTAAAAGTCAGTTCTGTGAGGCAGAGTGAGACAAGTGGAACCAGGAGAACACTGTACACAGTTAACAGCAATACTGTGGAATGATCAACTGGGAGACTCAGCTGCTCTCAGCAGTGCAATGATCCAGGACGATTCTGAGGGACTCAGGACAAAGAATGCCCTCCACCTCCAGAGGAAGGACTGCTGGAGGCAGAATGCAGATTAAAGTAGACAATTTATCACTTGTTTATTTGGGTTTTTGTTTTGGGGTTTGGAGTTTATAAGATAATTCACTTAAAAATGAACAATATGGAAATGTTTTGTGTAATGATACATGTATAATCCAGGTGGAATGGCCTGCCAGCACCAGAACAGGGAAAGGCAGGAAGGGAGGGAGAGAAGTTTGATCATATAACTTAGAAAAATTTGTATGGAAGTTTGTTGAGCACCTTCAGGATCAAATACAAAATCTTTTGCTTGGCATTCCAAGCCCTTCATTACCTGGCCTTCTCCTATCTTTCTAGTCTTCTTACATCTCATACCTCACCTGCATATATTCCACGATCCAGCTGGTGATTTTAGCCTCCTTGCTGTTTCTTCCATAAAATATTCCATTTCCCAAGTGGGTACATTTTCACTGGCTGTCATTCCCCAGGCCTGGAATCCTTTCCCTCTTTATCTCCATCCAACTCCTATATTCCCTCACTTCCTCCAAGTCACAGCTGAAATCTCAGATTCCTCACAAAGTCTTTTGTGCTTCCTCTGCCCATTAGCCCCAGTTTCTCCTATGTATAATTTCTTGGTTCATAATGGAACTCTGCATCGTTTCTTCCTCCTTCCTCTTCCCCTATTAGACTATGAACTCTTGGAGAGCAGGAACAGGGTTTTTCTTCTTTGTATCCTCAGTACTTAGCATAGTGTCTAGCACATAGTAGGTACTTAATAAATGCATTATTTATTGGTTGATTCTGGAACTGAATCAACTGGAGGGAAGGAAAATTGCATCTCTCCCCTTAACAAAATTCAATTTTCCATTGCCGAGCCCTTACCGCTCTTCTGCCTTAGAACCAATGCCCAGTATTGATTCTAAGATGGAAGTAAGGGTTTAAAAAAAATTCAATTTTAACCAATTACATGATCAATGAGCATTTATCATTCTTAACAATATGCCAGCATTAGAGGGAACAAAGAAAAAGCCCAAATAGCCACAGTTTCCAAAGAGCCTGAATCCTAATGGAGGAGGAAAAGTACAGATCCATGTCCATACAGAGCTATTCATAGGCCCAAGAGGCTGCAGGTTCAGGAAAGATGTCTCAGAGAAGGAAGCATTTGTACCATGTCTTAAAAGAGAGGAATCCTATGAAGTGGAGATCATGGAGCATTCCAGGCAGAGGTAACAGAGACAGCATCAAGGCACAGAGATGAGGGCTGGAAATGTCCTATGTAAAAACCAGCAAGTAGGCTGGTATGAGTGCCTATAGTGTATGGAAAGGGGCAGGTAGGTGGCTCAGTGAATTGAGAGCCAGGCCTAGAGATGGAAGGTCCTGGGCTCAAATCTGGCCTCAATCACTTCCTTGCCCGTGTGGCCCTGGACAAGTCACCTACCCCCCATTGCCTGGTCCTTACTGATCTTCTGCCTTGGAACCATAGATTCCAAGACAGAAAGTAAGAGTTTAAAAAGAAATTAATTAAAATAAAACACTGCAAATCAGGAAGTGGGTTAAAAAGAGTTTTAAATTTAAAAATCGAGGAGTTTCTATTTGATTCTCAGTGAAATAGGGAGCCACTATATTTAATGGAGTGGGAGGCTAACATGTTCAGGCTTACATTTTTGTTTGTTTGTTTGTTTTTTAAACCCTTAACTTCTGTGTATTGGCTCCTAGGTGGAAGAGTGGTAAGGGTGGGCAATGGGGGTCAAGTGACTTGCCCAGGGTCACACAGCTGGGAAGTGTCTGAGGCCAGATTTTAACCTAGGGACCTCCTGTCTCTAAGCCTGGCTCTCAATCCACTGAGCTACCCAGCTGCCCAAAATCCTTTATTTTATAAGGAAATCTTAGAGTGACCAGACTTTTAGCTCAAACTGAATTCAGATTCCTTAGCCAACATTTGAAAGTACTCCACTAGCAAGATGGAACTAGCATTTTTGCTTCCCATCAACAGGAAAATTCCTGATTTATTTTATTAATAGAAAAGCAGTATTTGGATTTTCTAGGAGGTTCATTCTTTTTTCTGATAGTGAGTGTATATGGGTTTATGATTTCAGGAAGTAATACTTTCTTTTTTTAAACCCTTAACTTCTGTGTATTGGCTCCTAGGTGGAAGAGTGGTAAGGGTGGGCAATGGGGGTCAAGTGACTTGCCCAGGGTCACACAGTGGGAAGTGTCTGGGGCTGGATTTGAACCCAGGACCTCCTGTCTCTAGGCCTGACTCTCAATCCACTGAGCTACCCAGCTGCCCCATCAGCCTTACATTTTAAGAAAAGTGCTTTGCCAGCTGAGTGAAAGGTGGAGACAAGGCAACCATTTAGGAGGCTCTCAAAATAGTTCAAATAAGAGGTGATGAGAGTGAACCAGGGTAGTTGTCAAATGAATTAAGACAAGGGGATGTACATACCCAGCTAACAAGATATGTTGACTAACTGGATATGTGTGGGGAAAGAGAAGAGTGGAAGACAACTCTGAGATTAGGAGCCTGAGGAACTAGAAGAATGATGGCCCCTTTAGAGTGTTTGCAAAAGGGTGGAGATCAGGACAGAGATCAGACTAGATACACAGCTCTGGGAATCACATTTCTACAGATGATAATTGAATCCCTGAGAGATGGTGAGATCACCAAGAAAAAAGAAAGAAAAGAAAAAAAAAAAAAAGAAAAGGGCTTGGGCTGGAGCCTCACAGTTAATAGGTGTGACATAGAAGACCCAGCAAAGAACACAGAGAAGGAGCAGTCAGATAGGTAGGAGAAACAAGAAAGCAGATTAACAGAAACCAAGAGGACAGAAAATATCCAGGAGCAAAAGGGGATCAGGTGTCAAAGGCTTCAGTGAAGTGAAGAGGTGTAAGGCCTGAGGAAAGGACATTAGAGATGAACTGGAGGAATTCCATGTGAACTAGAAAGACCTCCAGGAACTGATGCAGAGTGAAAGGCGCAGAACCAGGAGAACATTGTACACAGAGACAGATGCATTATGACCAATTGATCATAATAGATGTCTCTTCTAGCAGCAATGCAATGGACAATTCTGAGGGACTTATGAGAAAGAACTGCGGGAGCAGAAACACAGAAGAAAAAATGTGATTGATCACATGTTTTGATGGGTATATGATTGGGAATTTTGACTTCAAATGATCACTCTATTGTGAATATTAATAATATGGAAATAGGTTTTTGACCAATGATACATGTATAACCCAGTGGACTTGCCCGTCAGCTCAGGGAGGGGGGAGGGTAGAGGGGAGGGAAAGAACATGAATCATGGAACTATGGGAAAATGTTCTTAATTAATTAATTAAAAAAAAAAGAATAGGACATTAGAGATGCAGGGAAGAGATCATTGAGGGGGCAGCCAAATGGCTCAGTGGATAGAGCACCAAGCCTGGAGCTGGGAAGGCCTGGGTTCAAATCTGACCTCAGACACTTCCTAGTTGTGTGACCCTGGACAAGTCGCTTAACCCCGTTTGCCTCATCCTTGACTTTCTGTCTTAAAATTGATACTGTCGATGTGGAATCTAGAAGCCCCCAAACTTGTAGCCTAGAAAGATTTAATGAACCCCAGTTTACTTAGCTTCAAGGTGACAGCCTCAGGCTTGACCCTGTCACATGAGAGTTCCTCCCTGAGGAAAAGCCAAGCCCAAGCCAAGTGACTCTTTGGTGCAGTAGGCAGTGTAAGCAGCAGAAGGCAGTGTATAAGCTGAAGGTACTAAGTTGATCCTTGGAAGAAGGGTGTAATGTACTGGGAGAGGCTTCTGGAGATAAGAAGAGTTACTCAGCTTGGGCTTGGCTTTTCCTCAGGGAGGAACTCTCATGTGATGGGATCAAGCCTGAGGCTGTCACCTTGAAGCTAAGTAAACTGGGGTTCATTAAATCTTTCTAGGCTATAAGTTTGGGGGCTTCTAGATTCCACCTCAACATAAGACCAAAAGTAAAGGTTCAAAATAATCATTGGTAACTTTAGAAACCATTTTGCCAAGGGTTTTAGACAAGAATAAGAGGGAAAGAGTGAGTGTAGATGACTTTTTTTTGAGGTGTTTAGCTGAAGAAAGGAGGAGACACAGGATAATGGCTAGTAGAGATGATGGGGTATAAAGGTTTTTTTTTTTTAAATAAAGGACAGGTTAGACATGAGCATGATCATAGGCAGCAGTGAGGAGGCCAATAGCTAGGGAGACAATGAGACCAAGAGAGTGAGGATGATATTGAGGACAATCTGCCTAAGGAGACAGGGAGAGCAGCTAGGTAGCACAGTGGATAGAATGCCAAGCCTGGAATTGGGAAAACCTGGGCTCAAATCTAGCCTCAGATACTTCCTAGTGGTAAAACCCTGGACAAGTCACTTAACCCTAACTGCCTGGCCCTTGCAGCTCTTCAGCCTTAGAATTGATACTAACATAGAAGAGAAGGATTAAAAAAAAAAGAAAGAAAAAAGATAGGAGGATGATATCAGTCTTGGAGAGATATCATCAGAGATTGGAGTCAAGGAGGCTATCCTGGAGAATGATACCAGAGGGAGGGAAGACTAAGAGGGAAGAAGGAGCTCATAGTATCTCCCCCACCCCCAAGTCTCGCTGTCATACTAAGGATCTCCAACATATATATTATGTCCTCAAACCATCTAACCTCCCAGTTCTTCAACCTACTCATTTCTCATGACCCTACCTCAGCCTCAAAGATAATCTTTCCATCACCCACAAAGACATGACTTCCATTTTTATGAACTCAGAAATTCCCTTATCTGTTGTCATTCCACCTCTCCCTCTTCCTCTGCCTTGCTACCTTAAACCCTGTTCTTTGTCTCTATCCATGATCTCTAATCAGGCCATCTCTCAGTACTAGCCTAGGCAATTACCCCTATACCAGCTATTCTTGGCCCCCCTTAATCATCTTGGTGAACCAGTTCAACTCTATTATCATCTTCTCTCAAATCCCTTGTCCCCTTGTCATATCCCTGATCTTATCCTGCCCAGCCTCAGTCTCTGATTGTTCCCATCATCATTTGCTCCTGCTCTTGTGCTACTAAATGAAGCTGGATAAAATCACAAAGTGGTACTGACTTGGTCCACTACAAGTTTATGTAATAAAATCTCAATTTGCCATTCTTGCAGTACAAAAAAAGCTATTACGGTGACAAAGATACCCAAGAAGCAAACTCAGAAGAAGAGAATGACTCTTCTACATCTACAAGCAGGGCCTCAGGGAAAAACAGAGATTGGGCAGAAGTTCAATTAGAATTCCTGGAAGAGATGAAGCAAGAGCCTAAAAAAAAAAGTTTTAAATATTTTTACAAATTGAATGAGAATTCTTGAGGGGGGGAAAAAAAACAGAGAAGAAATGAGAACTATAGAACGAAGAAATGGAAAGGGAATTAATGGTTCACAGTAAGATGTACAAACCCTTGTCCAAGCAACAAACTCCCTCAAAATTGGAATGAACCAAATAAAAGCCAATGACCCATTAGAACAAGAAATATTAAAACAAAAATCAAAAGAATGAAAAAAATAGAAGAAAATATAAAGTATCATAGTAAAAACAACTGAAGTGGAAGAAAAATTAAGAATCATTGGACTACCTGAAAGTCATGACCAATAGAAGAGTCTAGACATCAGATTTTGAGACTCATGTCAAATATATCGCCCACTAAGAAGCACATTGAGACTGGCTTCCTATGCCCAGAGAAGCAACAAGCAGAGATATGAGGTTCAATTCCCGCATCATGAATATCGGCCTAGGAAGTGAACCTTACTCTGAAATCTACTTCTTTACTTTAGACTTGATTTTAGGACTAGGTTCTATGCACTTTTTTTTAAAACCCTAAACTTCGGTCTTAGAATTGATATTAAGTATCAGTTCTGAGGCAGAAGAATGGTAAGGGCTAGTCAATCAGGATTAAGCTATTTGCCCAGGGTCACACTGATAGGAAGTTTCTGAAGCCAAATTTGAACCCAGCATCTCCCATCTCTAAGCCTGGCTTTCTAACCACTAAGTCACCCAGCTGCCCCATCTGTGTACTTCTGGAAGGAAAGTCTGAGCTGGTCCAGTTGAACTATCTGAATACCATGACCAAGAAAAGAGCCCTATTTCAAGAAAATCTCAAAAACAAAATGGCCCATATCTCTTAGAACTAGAGGGCAGAGTGGAAATAGAAAAAATCCACTTGTCAAATCCTGAAAGAAACTCCAAAATGAAAACTCTTGGGAACATTATGGCCAAAATCCAGAGCTTCCAAGTCAAAGAAAAAATACTGCAAGCAGGCATAAAGAAGGAATTGAAGTACTGAGGAGCCAGAGTCAGGATCACACACAATTTAGTAAGAAGAGAACTTGGAATACAATATTCCAGAAGGCAAAGGATAGGGGCTTGCTGCTAAAAATAATTTGCCCAGCAAAACTGAGTATAATACTATGGGAGAAAAACTGGATTTTTAATGAAATAGAGGACTTCCAAGCATTCCTAATGAAAAGACTAGCATCGTATAGAAATTCTGAAGCTTAAACACAGGAGTGAAGAGAAACATAAAAACACTAACAAATAAGGATAAACTGCTTACATTGAAATATGAAAAGATGTGTGTCCCCTCTGATCCCTATCATCATCAGCGTTCATAGAGGAAATCTAATTACACAAGGCTTGAGTGTGGTTGTGTTATGTCTTGTGGATATTAATGAAACAGAAAGAGAGGGGAAGAGGAATACCCAGCAGGGTTGGGGGGAAGTGAAGGGAAAAGAAGGTTAGGATAAATCATCTCGTATAATCAGAGTGAACAAGTAAAAGTCTATAGGAACAAGGAGGCCTGGGGTAGATGGGAGCAGCTGACATTTCAACTTCATGTTCATCTGAACTGGTTAAAAGGAAAAATACACACACACACACACACACACACACACACACACAGCTGAGTACAGAAATAACATTTCATGCAACAGGGAAATAGGAGGGAAAGGGGAGAAATGAGGAGAATCAGAGGGATGGTATTAATCCTAAGCAAAACAAACTAAAGATTTTTTCTAAATGATAGCCCTTTTGAGGTGGCAAAGAATGGGAATCACAGGGGATACTCATAAATTGTGGAATCTGATGGAATACTATTTTGTGGTAAGAAATGATGAAAGGGATAGTTTCAGAGAAACCTGGGAAAACTTGTATGATCTGATAATATAGTGAAGTGAACAGAACCAGAACAATTTCTACAATAACAACAATATGGTAGAGACAAACAACTTGGAAAGGACAAGGAATTCTTATCAGCATAATAACCAACCCCTACTCTAGAGGATTAATGATGAAACAGGCTCCTCATCTCCTTAGAGAGAAGTGTTGGACTCAGGGAAGAAAATGAGAAAAATATTATTTTGGACATGACCAATGTGGAAATTTGTTTTCATTGACTATATACATTTGTAATGGATTTTGTTTTTCTTTTGCTCTCATCTGGAGAGGGTTTAAAAAAATGGTGGGAGGACAAGGTTGGGTGGTAGAATGAGACGGTGGATTTTTGCTGATGGAAAAAATAAAGCATAATTTAAAAAAAAGAATAAAGGCTTCAATGAGGACATCATTTTCTGATGGCCTTTTAGTGAGAATCATCATCAGTGGTGTCCTTCATCCACCATCAAGAAGTACCTTTTAAGTGGGCTTAGTCAAGATGTTTCAGCTGAGGAATAGCTAGCTGACACAGTGGGTAGAGCACCAGATCAGGAGGAGTCCGGAAGACCTGAGTTCAAATGTGGCCTTGGATACTTCCTAACTGTGTGACCCTGAGTAAATGACTTAACCCCAATTGTGCAGTCCCTACTGCTCTTCTGTCTTCTTGGAATCCATATTTGGTATGTATGGATTCCAAGACAGAAGGTAAGGGTCAAAAAAAAAAAAAAAAAAAAAAAAGATGCTTCAGCTGAAGTCATCCAGAAAGGGAAAACTGTACCCCCCAGTACCAAGCAGGGCATGTACCATTTCTTAAAGTGGGTGCCCCTTCCCCAAGAAAAAGAGTACATTTATCTGCACCTGGTCCTTAAATAGTTGGCTATTCTTGCATTTGTTTGAGAATAGTTTTAATTTCTCTGATTGTTTCCCAGGTTCTTCATTGAGTTGTTGTTTAGTGAGAAGAGTTAATTGGGTGAAGGAGGGATATTTAACAAAGTCCTATGAATCGTCTGTATACAGATGATACATAATACCTTATAAGGTCAGGAAAACTTGAAACTGGTTGCACTGAACTCTACAATTTCTGATGATTCTATAAGCAGGACCATGGGAATTTGAGTTGGAAGGGACCTAAAATAACATATAATTCAATTCTTTCATTTATATATATGTAAACTGTGGCCCCAAAAGAGAATCTTTTGTACTCTTACCCTTCTTTATCACTAGATCTACTGAAAAGGGAACAAGAGGATTAGGTTCAAGTTCCAGCTCTGACACACGACAAGACACTTCCCACTCTTTGAGCTTCAGTTTCCCCATCTGTAAAATGAGATGGCTAGACTAAAGATCTCTGATGACCTTTCCAGCTTTAAAGTGGTAACAAAGATGTTGATTTTAAAAGGGCATATATGTTTATTTAGATATTCTTAAAATTTAAGATTCATACTGAAGAAAATTAAAACAATTGACAGTTTACATAATAGGACCCATTGGGGCAGCTAGGTGGTGCAGCAAATGGAGCACCAGGCCTGGAATCAGGAAGATCTGAATTCAAATCTAGCCTCAGACACTTTTTAGCTCTGTGACCTTGGGCAAGTCATTTAACCCTATTTGCCTCAGTTTTCTCATCTGTAAAATGAGTTGAAGAAGGAAATGACAAACCACTCCATTATCTCTACCAAGAAAACCCCAAAAAGGGTCATGAAGAGTCAGACACGACTGAAAAAAATGACTGAACAACAACAATAGGACTTGTTAGCACCAACAAATGCTAATTGTAAAGATCCTGGCCCACATTTCTCCAAGGCTGCCACCTATGTTGGTTGTTGGAATTCACTTATGTAAAAGGAAGTAATAGGAATCCAATAACCATTATGAAGATACTCCTCAAAATGCAACCATATATCGATAAGAACCTGCTCTGCATGTTGCTAAGGAAGAAGCTGATTAGCATAACTTATCCAAGAAACATGGCTGTAAGTTCCATAGCTATAGTAATGTTGGAGAAGGAGGAAATAACCTTTTTCTCCCTGGGCCTTAGTTTCCCCAAATGCAAAATAAGGGGAAGTCAGACTAAATGATCTCTATAATCCCTTCGGTCTCTAAATCTACAAAGGAACTTGTCACCCAACTAGCAGAAGCAGGATCTAAATCCAGTTACACTAATTGCAATCAGTACATACCTACTATGAGCAGAGTACTGTAGGTAGGCACTGGGGAGATATAAACCTTAGATAAGTCTTATCTATCTTATCCATCCCTGTTTCCCAGGGAGCTCACAATCTGGGGGGGAGGTGCGTGGGTGATGTTAAGATAGAGACATAGAGAACATAGAGAATACACTATTTCATGGTCAATTCATTAGAAGATAAGCAAAACAAAGTGCTACATGAGATCATGAGATTCTGGGGGAAGGCGATTACAAATAGGGGTGAATCATAGGTGCCTATGTCTACAGTATTGTAATCCCTGTAGCTAGGACTGGTAGGAATAATAGTAGGAGAACTGCTGTGATTATTATGGATCAAACAAACAGTGGGGTTTGGCATTGAGATATTCCTGGGAATTTCATATTAATTATCCTAGAAATAAAATTAATCTCCCCCAGAATGGATGAAATACCAGCTAGGTATAGTGAAAAGATTGCTAAATCAACTAAAGCTCCAGCTTGGGCAAGATTACCTACAAGTGGGAGGTATTCAGTTCAGCCCGTACCCGTGCCAGCTTCTACTGTTGAAGATGCTAGTAGTAGGAGAAATGAAGGTAGAAGTCAGAAACTTATATTATTTATTTGGGGGAATGCTATATCTGGGGCACCAATTATTAGAGGAACTAATCAGTTTCCAAAGCTTCCAATTACAATGGGTATAACCATGAAGAAAAGTATTACAAAAGCACGAGTAGTGACAATTTGATTGTCACCAATAAGACTTCCAAGTTGACCAAATTCTGCTTGGATTAGTAGGCTCAAAGCCATTCCTCCTATTCCTTCCCAGGCCCCAAATAAAAGGTATAGGGTACTGCTACCTTTACGGTGAGTTGAAAATAATCAACAATTGCTGAATATAGCTAAAATGGCTGAGGTAAGCATTGAACTGTAAATTCAAAGACAGAGACTAATAATCTCTTTTTGCCAAATAAATTGACCTCAGAGGCCATTTAATGCAAACCTCCTTCATTTTATAGAGGAAGAAACTGAGGCTCAGAGAGGTGAAGACACATAGGTAATAAGTGGTAGACCTGAAATGAGATGGCATTAGAGTTGGGCTTTAAAGGGTGGGTAGGTGTCTACTTTGGGTGCGGATGCCATCAGGCTGAGCTTGGCTGCCTTCCAAGCTGACTCAGCCACACCTTAGTTTCCTGCCTCCCCACTTGGGTGTTTACACACAAATACAGGGGAATGAACCAAAGAGATAGCCAGTTTCAAAAGGAAACTCAGACAAATGTCAATCCAAGAGACCAAATTCTCTGCTTACACAGGCTTATAAGACTCTTAAATGATGAGCCAGGATTTAGGCTTGGACACTCACTCACTTGTTCTCTCACACTCACAGTGTAACTTAAGATGAATAATTTCCCTGTTCTGGACCTCAGAGTTTGATCAGATGTGAGTGTTGGGCAGTCTGGTATAGTAGTGTGTTGGGCTTGGAATCCAAAAGAATTGGGTTCATGTGCTGCTTCTGACATTTACATGATGTGGGGTCATGGGCAACCCACCTAAACCTCTTTGACTCTCAGTTTTTTCATTTGCAAAATGGGGAAAAGAATGTCTGCAGAGTTTTTGATGAGTCTATTAGTGGACATAAAATGCTTTGTAAGCACTATATAAATGCTTGTTATTATTTATTCTTATTTTATTTTTTTACCAATTACACATAATAACAAATTTCCACCTAAGTTTTCCAAACTTATATGATCCAATTTGTCTCCCTCTCTCCTTCCCATTATCCTCCAAGAGCTGGGAAGCAATTCAGTCTGGGTTAAACATGTATTATCATATAAAACATAGTTCCATATTGTTCATTTCATAAGTGAATAATCTTATAAAACCAAAACCCCAGAACACAAACCCAAATATACATGTGACAAATCATATTCCTACATCAACAGTTCTTTCTCTGGAGATGGACAGCATTCTTTTTCATAAGTCTTTCTTCACATAAGTCTCTCAGAATTGTTGTGGATCATTGTATTGCTGTTAGTTGCTGAGTCTATCACAGGTGATCATTCCATAATATTGCAATTACTTTGTATAGTGTTCTCCTGGTTCTGCTTATCTCACTCTGCATCAGTTCACATAGGTCTTTCCAGCTCTTTCTGAAATCATTCTGTTCATCATTCCTTCCAGCACAATAGCATTCCATCACCATCATATACCACAATTTGTTCAGCCATTCCCCAATCAAGGGACATCTCAATTTCTAATTCTTTGCCACCACAAAAAGAGCAGCTATGAATATTTTTGTACAAGTAGGTCCTTTCCCATAAAAAAAAAAATCTCCTTGAGATATAGACCTAGTAGTGCCAGGTTGAAGGCTATATATGCACAACCTTATAGCCCTTTAGATATAATTCCAAATTGCCCTCCAGAATGGTTGGATCAGTTCACAACTCCACCAGCGAGCTCATCACATTATTATCATTATGGGCTCCAAGGTCTCTTCCATCTTGGATGTCCCATATAGTACTATGCTAACCATAGTTGATGTGTAAGGAAGAGATACAGCTTTGGGACCATGAGCAAGATCATTTTGATACTTCCCCTTCTGAGGTAAGTGAATTCTTGAAAATTTTCCCTGTAAAAATACTGGTTATGCAGAAATGAAGATTCATGTTAGCTTGTCCATCCTGTTCATCGGTGCTGAGGGTGGAGGGAGATGGGGATCAAGCAGGAAATGGTGGATGAATGGAGCCAAGAGCTGAGAAGACCATATGGGAACAAACAAAAAAAGGATGGGGTTTAGGGTCTATATAATAAATCTCATTTTTCTAGTGCTTTAAAGCTTATAAAGGACTTTTTTGATAACAACTCTGAAAGGTAGCTAATGCTATGAATGAGGAAACTGAAGGGCAGAGAAACTAAAGAATTTTGTCCAAGGCCGCCCAGCCCAGGCTTTAGACATTGGGTCTTGAAGAGAGAGGCTGAATAAATTTTTATTTCTAAATAAAATTAACTTCTATTTTGATGTGCAGTGACATCAGTGCCAAGGCGGGAATGGGTCAGGTGAGTGAAAAATATGTTATACAATATCCTCTGAGAGTCAGGAATGAGAGAATCCCAAGCCTTGTTGTAATCTACACAGAAGCCTCATGCGTAGACATTACCACTACTTTCTTTGACACCAGATATGCTGGGTTTGGCAAGAATCAAACAAAAGGGCAAAAAGTTAAATTCATCCTATTTGAACAAACAGGAGGCCACGTGTTTTGATATAGGAGTCATTCCTAAATCTTCTGTCTGTGTGAAATTAGACTAACTACCAACTTGATAGGGCAATCAGTTAATTAATCTTCACAGTATCTTATCTAGGGTCCCAGGGCTGATAAATATCTGAAGTGGGATTCAAACCTATGTCCTCCTGACACCAAGTCTTGTACTTGATGCAGAATGTCTTTATTTGTAAAATAGACATAACAATAACATCTGCCTCCGGGGCTCTAGTGAAGAAAAAATGAAATGGCATTCATAAAGTGATTGGCAAACTTAATTTTTAAAAATTATTTTAAAATTTATTTTTACCAATTATGCATAATAAGAAATTTCCATGTAAGTTTTCTTAAGTTATATGCTCAAACTTATCTCCCTCTCTCCCTTCTCTTCCCTCTCCTGGTGCTGGCAGGAGATTTGATCTGGGCTATACATGCATTGCCATGATTTGTAAACTTTAAAACACAATATAATGCTAGCTATGAAAATGCTAGCTCTGACTTCCCACTGCCTTTCACCATGGATGAAAAAGCATGGTATGATAGAAAGAGCTTTGAATTTGGAGTCAAAGAACCTGGATTCAAATCCAAGATCTAATTGCTGTATCTGTGACTATAGTTATCACTTAACCTCTCCCAGACACATCTGTAAAGTGATATCTAAAGTCACTTCAGTTCTAGATTCTATGATTCTACTGAATCCCTCTAAGCCTCAGTTCCTTTATCCATAAAATGAGAATAATAAAATAAGAAATAATAAATGTTCCCCCTGACTATATTTTTTAGCATCGATGACTTGTTCAAAATAGATCAGGCTGAGGTTGTTTTTTTTTTTTTAATTTTTTTTTTATTTTAAACCCTTAACTTCTGTGTATTGACTTATAGGTAGAAGATTGGTAAGGGTAGGCAATGGGGATCAAGTGACTTGCCCAGGGTCACACAGCTGGGAAGTGTCTGAGGCCGGATTTGAACCTAGGACCTCCTGTCTCTAGGACTGGCTCTCAATCCGCTGAGCTACCCAGCTGCCCCAGGCTGAGGTTGTTTTAATTGCACACCATATTCATTTCTTATTTTTATTCTTCAACATTCATACTAATTTTTTTCTTTGCTCCCTATGGCCTCCAGGAACAAATAAATGCCAAAGGGGACTGCCCCCCAATTGGTTTTTTGTCAATGCGCCTAGCAAATGTTGGTTTTGCTTTCTCTCTCTTCTATTTTCCTCTTATCTCTAACTATTGTAGTTTTCTCTTAGAAGGAATTGTGAAGATGAGATTAACTCTCCCCTGCCCACTTTTAGATTTTATCACCAAAAGCCCCCATATTTCCCCCATATTTCCTTAAGTGAGGGGAAGTCCCCAACCCAAGTGCTAAACTGTGTGACAACTCAGAAACAACTGGCTGCCCCCTGGGCAGTCCTAAGAAAATTCTAAAACTGTGATTGGTCCACGTAAAGTGGAAGGAAGGCACAGGAAGTGACACAAAGAAAGGTCTTTAAAAGTAGTTGCAACTTCCTGCGACCAGCTCTTTCTCCTTCAAACTTGGCCAGGGAGGAGCTCTGGCTTGGGACCTCAGACTGCTTCTGGTAAGACTGCTCTTGGATCTTCTCTTTGGACTACCACGTGGGTGAGTGAAAAGGGCTGATTCCTGAAGGGACTAGATTCTGGAGAGCCACACCCCGTCTTGGAGGAGGCCTCATGGCTGGAACCCTTGCTTTATTCACCACCAGCCCCTCCAACCCATGGTCCTCCAGTGGAGAGCCCTGCCTGGTTCAAACCAGGCCAGAATAATTATCTAATGTGATAGGATAGATAACTTCTCTACCCTCTTTTCATTTTTGTACTTTCAATCTTTCCCTCTGTTTTATAAATAAATACTGCTAAAAAGTCATTTGACTTGAGATATATTAATTTCAGCGACCACATTTCTCTTATATTTAGTCCAACCTTAATTTTTTTAACTCTTACAACACTAATCTCTCTAAGTCTCATTATCTTCATCTGTAAAATGGGGACAATAATATCCATAATACTCACAGGGTTGTTGTGAAGCTGAAACGAGGTGATGTGTGTTGAAGCACTTGGCAAGTTTTAAAGCATAGCACTATGTAAATGCCAGTCGTTATTTATTATTAGGGTCATTCAACTAACTGAATGTCACAGCTAGAATGCGATCCTATGTCTTCTGACACCAAGGACTGTGTTATTGGAAATTCTGGGGTCTTTGAACTGCATTTCCTACAAACCCACTGGCTTCCTGTCGTTATGCACTCACGTAGACAGGAGGATAAAATTGAAGGGCTGGCATTCCCTGTCCTCTTTACTTTTTATGGCTGCAGGGAACAGTGGGCTGTTTGATCAGCCTAAGCTAGCATGGCACGTAGCTTTATTTTCTAGTGACAACTAATAAATATTACAAAACCCATAATATTTTAAAAGTTATCATTATATGTTAATTTTTTTTACAGGACAAAACACTTTATACCATATCAGGGATTTGATAACTGAAGTCTCATTGGTTTTACACAGTTACCTTGTGAGAAAGGGCTAAAAACCTAAACAGGAGCTAGGCTATGGAAGGCCTTGAATGTCAGACCAAGGAGATTGATGGGAGGAGCCAATGAAGGCTTTGGAGTAGAGGACTGATATGATAAAAGTGTTGTTTTAGGAAGATCACCAGAGCAATGGTCAGTAAGATGGGCACAGATTAGAATGGCTGATACTCTGGGCAGCCTGGAGTGGAAAATGTTGAAAGGAAGTTGCAGAGCTCCAGATAAGGCTGTCTCTATCATAGACTTGCCTAAGGCTGGCCCCATGTACTGATTTCTAGTTATTATGAAACTTTGCCTATGTGAATATACTAATCTATAATTGGAATTTGCCTAGTGGTTAAAAAGCAATTAAAGTGAACAGGTAGGTAACACAGTGGCTAGAGCCCCAGGCCTGGAGTTGAGAGAGCCTAAGTTCAAATATAGCCTCTGACACTTCCTAGCTGTGTGACCCTGCACAAGTCACTTACCCCCAGCTGACTTGCCCTTGTCCTTCTGTCTTAAGAGTTGTTATTCAAGCAAAAGATAAAAGTTAAAAAAAAACAAACAACAAAGATTCCACTGAAGAAAAAGCTTTTAACAAAATACAACACCCATTCCTTATTAAACCATTAGAAAACATTAGAATAAAAGGTTTACTTAAAGTGATGAAAGGCATTTATCTAAACCCATCAGCTAGGGTAGCTCAGTAGATTGAGATCCAGCCCTAGAGATGGGAGGTCCTGGGTTCAAATCTGACCTCAGACACTTCCTCCCTATGGTGACCCTGGGAAAGTCACTTAACCCCTGTTGCCTAGCCCTTACCACTCTTCTGCCTTGGAGCCAATACATAGTATTGATTCTAAGATGGAAGGTAAGGATTTAAAAAAAATTAAAATAAACCCATCAGCTAGCATCATCTACAATGGGAACAAACCAAAACCTTTCCCAATAAGATCAAGGGTTAAGTAAGATGCTCATTATTACCACTACTATTTAATATTATACGAGAAATGCTAGCGATAACGACATGAGCAGAAAAAGAAATTGTAGGAATTAGCATAGGCAATGAAGAAACCAAACTATCATTCTTTGCAGATGATATGATGGTTTACACAGAAAGCCTGAGAGAATCAACCAAAAAACTAATAAAAACAATTAACAACTTTAGCAAACTTGCAGAATACAAAATAAACCCAAATAAATCATCAGCATTTCTAGTAACCACCGATAAAGTTCAACAGTAAGAGAAAGAAAAGGAAATTCCATTTCAAGTAACTGTAGACAATATAAAATACCTAGGGGTATACTTGCCAAAACAAACCCATCAACTACATGAACACTTACAATTACAAAACACTTTTCACACAAAGTCAGACCTAAACAACTGGAAAAAATATTCATTGTTCATGGATAGACCCAGCCAATGTAATAAAAACAACAAAGTTACCCAAATTAATTTACCTATTCAGTTCCATACCAATCAAAATAGCCAAAAATTATTTCTAAAACTAGAAAGAATAATAACAAAATTCTTCTGGAAGAACAAAAGGTCAAGAATATCAAAGGAACTAACAAAAAAAACTATGAAGGAAGAAGGAGCAACCATACCAGATTTCAAATTATACTATAAAGCAGTAATTATAATGATTTGGTACTGGCTAAGAAATAAAATAGTGGATCAAAGGAATAGGTTAGAAAACAACATACTGACCTAGTGTTCAATAAATTCAAAGATCCAAGCTATTGGGGGAAGAACTCACTATTTTGCAAAAATGGCTGGGAAAACTGGAAAACAATTATGGCAGAAACTAGGCGTAGAACAATACTCCCACCATACACTAAGATAAAGTCAAAAAGGATCCATGATCCAGAAATAAAAAGTGATACCATAAATAAATTAGGGGAATACAGAAAAGTTTACCTGTCAGCCTTATGGGATAAGGGAAGAATTTATAATCAAACAAGACATAGAGAACATAACGAAAAATGAAAAATGATTTTGATTATATCATGTTAAAAATGTTTTGCACAAACAAAACCAATGCAACCAAGATTAGAAGGGAAATAATTAATTGAGGGAAAAAATGTATAGCAAGTGTCTCTAACAAATGCCTCATTTCTCAAATATATAGAGAACTGAGTCAAATTTAGAAGAATACAAAGCATTTCCCAATTGATATTTGGTCAAAGGATATAAACAGGCAATTATTAGATAAAGAAGTTAAAACTGTCTATAGTCACATGAAAAAATGCTCCAAATCACTATTGATTAGAGAAATGCAAATTAAAACAACCCTGAGATTCCACCTCACACCTATCAGATTGGTTAATATGATCAAAAAGAAAAATGATAAATATTGGAGGGTATGTTGGAAAATTGGGGCACTACTTGTGGAACTGTGAACTGATACAACCATTATGGAGAGCAACATGGAAGCAGGTCCAAAGGGCCATAAAACTAGGGCTTAACCTAGCACTATCACTACTAATTCTGTATCCTAAAGAGATCAGAGATAGGGAAAAATGCCCTATTTGCACAAAAATAATCTTAGCATCTTTCTTTGTAGTGGCAAAAAACTGGAAATTGAGGGGATGTCCATTAATTTGGGAATGGCTGAACAAGTTGTGGTATATGGTTGTAATTGATTACTATTGTGCTGTAAGAAATGACAAACAGGATGAATTCAGGAAAACCTGAAAAGACTTTATATGAACTGATGCAAAGTGAAGTGAGCAGAACGAAGAGAACACTATATAGTCATAGAAGTAATGTATGATAATCAACTGTGAAGGACTAAACTATTATCAGAAAAACATGGTCTCAAGATAATCCAAGTGACTCATGCTAAAAAAAAAAAATACTATCTGAAGTCAAAGAAGAAACTGTTGGAATTTTATTGCATATCAGAACATGCCATCTTTCATTTTATTTCCTTTCTAAATTTTTTATCATATGTGTGGAATGTATCTTCTGTCACAGCATGAGGAATATGGAAATGTGTATGGCATGAAAGTACTGGTATTACCTATAACAGACCATTTACCACCTTGGGAAGGGGGAAAGAAGGGAGGGAGAGAATCTGGATTGCAAAATGTCAAAAAATTGTTTCTACACTTAATTGAAAAAAAAAAAAGTTAAAAAAAACTTTTCCCCCTGCATATACATTATTACTGGGGGGAAGGGGAGGGAGGACACATCTCTGTTGCTTCTTATACTCAGGAATTACAGTACAAATTATTTGAACTTTACAACTCTTGAGTAGCAGTACAGGTAGGACTCTTGGACTTCTCACTCCATGATCTACACCCAAGAGACAAGATGCATAAAAAGAACTTCCAGTGAACTGGAGGGACTCGGCCTGCTTAGGAGGGCCCTTCCAATTTTTGCTAACTTCTCCAACTGCCATCAAAATTGGAGAAAAAGACTCTTGGATTCATTGCTCTTATGTAAGACTGGGACCTTATATTGACACTAGGGTAACCCTATCTTGTTGTTGTACTAAACTCTATGCCAAACTTTTAGCAAGGGAAAAACTTATGTATATGCATTCTGAGAATCATGGCTTTATTACAGATATAATAGATTTAAATGTGAAGCAATCCATCTGTATTCTTTAAAACATGTGTTTAACTATTACATCATTCATTGGAGTTGGAGAAATTATCTTTTTGATATATTTTTTCCTCTCTTTTGTTCATTTTAAATATGATTTCTTAAAATGAGTTTATGGAATTATACCTGATACTTGGTATCGAAGAATTAGTTTACAATGTCTAACAGCCCTGACAACATTGTACACCTCAAAGCTTAGACTATTGAAACCTGCCACTGGTGATTAAACCTTATGGGACTATAACTGATGTGTGAGTCTGTTTCTAGGGAAACTACAAAGGGATGGCCAACAAGCCAATGATCAGTGCTGATGAGCAGATGATCATGAATGTTAACAATCCCTTGAGGTCTTGGGTTCAAGTCTGGCCTCAAATACTTCCTAGCTGTGTGACCCTGGGCAAGTCATTTAACCCCTATTGCCAAATCTGGGTATTCTTATGTCTTACAGGCTAAGTCAGAAGAGCTCGACCTCATTCTTTGCTGAACAGTTGATCTTTCAACTCTACCCTGAGACAGCTCACCCAGTCTAGGCACTGACATATATATATATATAGTGACTTAGCCTGTAAGACATAAGAATACCCAGATTTGGCTCTGATGACTCTTGTATAGAGTAGTAATCAGACTAAGGGATCACATTCCTCTTTTTGTCAGACTTCTATCCCTCTTTTTAATTTGGCATAGCAAATTTCTTTAATCATGACAGATGGTAGGTACCTGCAATACCATTGCACCTGACCTAAATGCTTGTAGGAGATAAGCTACCTCTATTAGACCTTGAATATGTATCAGAGACTTGTTATAATTTTTATTTATATATATATTCCCCCCCCCCCCCATCTTTGGGAAAGGTGATTCACATATTATTTGGGCAAACTGTTCCTCTAAGATACTTTATGCTTGTTTCAGTGTTTATGTAGGATCTTCCTCTGTTCAGCCAACTCCCATTTACACTGTGTATTGGTTCCAAGGTGGCAGAAAAGCAGTAAGTGATAGGCAATGGGGGTTAAATGACTTGCCCAGGGTCACACAGCTAGGAAGTATTTGAGGCCAGACTTGAACCCAAGACCTCAAGTCTCAAGGTCTGGTTCTCAATCCACTTAGCTACCTAGCTGCCTCCTGTGTTTCTTTTACAAGTCAGATCTGTTCCTCTAAGATACTTTATGCTTGTTTCAGTGTTTATGTAGGATCTTCCTCTGTTCAGCCAACTCCCATTTACAATGTCTGGTTGAGTCCACAAAGGGGAACTTCTACCATTTCATCAGTAATATAGGAGTAGATTTCTAGTGCTATAGTTCTTCAGCCTCCAATTATGTGTTCCAAATCAATAATTAGCTAGTAGACATCAATTGGCTTATGTAAAAGGAATTTACTAAGATGGTATTGTCAAAATACTTGGTACAAAATATTCCCCCCAAAACTCTGGCAATGAACTTTCCTACCAAAACAACCTTGGGAAGACCAAACTCTAACTTAAAGTACAATGGGAGTGAGGCACAAGTCAAAATCAAAAAGAAAGGATCTAGGGGGGGCAGCTAGGTGGCTCACTGGATTGCGAGCCAGGTTCAGAAATGGGAGGTCCTCAGTTCAAATTTGGCCATAGATTTCCTAGATGTGTGATTTTGGGCAAGTCATTTAATTCCTGTTATCTGGCCCTTACCACTTTTCTGCCTTGGAACTAATACACAATATTGATTCTAAGATGGAAATAAGGGTTTCAAAAAGAAAAAAAAAAGAAAGGATCTTTAAAGGCTGCATATTCACCATGAATTAACAGCTGTATAGTATTCTTTAAAAAATGATGTTGTTAAACATTTCCCAATTAAACTTTAATCTGGTTTGGCACACACTTGAGAGTACAACAGGACATGTGTTTGACATCTTTGACCTAGAGCAAAAAAATGTCTGTGTGCTAACAAAACCTAGCAAGAAAAGATAGAAAGAGAAATTCTGCTTAAAATAATAATTATATACATAAAATACTTGAAGATTGATTTGTGAAAGATAAATACAATAACTTTATAAATACAACTACAAAATATTCTTTATAGAAATAAAGACAGACCTAAAAAAAGTAGAGAAACATTAAATGATCATGAGTAGGTTGAGACAATATAATAGAAATGACAGTAGTACCTAATTTATATATTCAGTATTATGCTAATCAAACTACCCAAAGATACAGCTAGAAAAAATAGCAAAATGTTATTAGATGAACAAAAAAGGTCAAGAATCTTCTTGCCCAATTCTGGCCTTTAGAGACTGGTTTTCTGCTATAATCTTTTAATTTTCCTTTTAGATTTGGTCTACCTGTTCTTCATGATTTCCTGCTGTTTAATTTGGGTCTCCAATTTGCTTATCATTTCATTTGATTTTTGGGCATCTTTCTCCAATTGGGGGTTTCTGTCTTTTAAACTGTTAATTTCCTTTTGAGCTATTTCCCACTTTTCTTGCCAGTTCTCTTCCATCTTTCTCATGATCTCAGATTTGAACTCTTCAAGAGCTTGTGACCAATTTTCATTTTTTTGGGAAGGTTTGGATGTGTTTACTTGTTTGTCCTCCTCTGCTTTCTGCTCTGTTGTCTGGATTTTTTCTGTGTAAAAGTTATCCAGTCTTAATGCTTTCCTCTTGTTCTTTCTCTTGGTTAGTTCTTGAGCATTGCTTGCCATTATTATGCTAGTTTTTCCTTCTCAATCAGAAGTCTGGGTGAGGTGGGCAGGCTTTCTGTGTATAGAGCTGTGGAGCAGTTTTTGCCTGATGCTACTTTAGGAGTCACAGGGCAGTGCGGCTCCTTACAGCTCTATCCTCCTGCCCAAGGTCCACACTCAAGGTCTGCGCTCAAAGTCCATGTTCTTTAGCCTCTTGGGGTCTTAAGTCTTGCTGCTCTCAGGAGCAAGCCCCTGGTGATCCCAGTTAGCTGCCAAGAACTTAATGAATGCCCCACGCCTGCTCTAACTCTTGTGAGCTGGCTCTGGCACTATAGGTGGGGTAGGGGAGGGTAGATCAGCTTGTGTTTTATTGGGAGCTATTTTACCCCCTTATATCGTGGAAGTGCCCAAATCCCACATACCTTCAATGCTGTGCCCTATTTTGGGGTCCCTTCATTCATCTGGATTTGGGTTTTGTGTCCTTTTGAGGTATCATGCATGGGTCAGTTAGGAGAATTAAGCACCCAACTTCTACTCTGCAGCCATCTTAACTGGAAGTCCCCCAAGGTCAAGAATCTTAAGAGAAATCATGGGGAAAAATCAGAATAATGAGATCTAATAGTACCAGATCCAAACCATAATATGAAGCATTGATCATTAAAATGATTTGGTACTGGTTAAAACACTGAAAGGTCTATTGATTAGTGGAACAGATTAGGAATATAACACACTGAAACAAACATACCTAGTAGCATAGTGTTCGATAAATCCAAAGACTCAAGTAATAATTCTATAAAAACTATGGGAAAACTAGAAAGAAGTCTGGCAGAAATAAGGTTTAGATCAACGCTTCATACCATATACCAAGATAAGTTCCAAATGGATACACAACTTGGATATAAAGGTCCCAGTATAAACAAATTAGACAAACAAGAAAGATCTTCCCTTTCTAATGTATGGATAAGAGAAAAGTTCATGACAAAACAAGGAATACTGTAGAATATGTAATATAAATGGATAATTTTCTTTACATAAAGTTAAAATTTTTACATAAACAAAACCAATGTAACTAAAATTAGAAAGGAAGTAGTTAATTGGGGGAAATCATTTTTAGCAAATTTTTATAATAAAATTCTCATTCCCAAGATATATAGTGAGCTCATAAAAATGTATGAGTCATTTCTATTCATCATCCAATCAGCCACTAAAATGATTTCCCTAGAACATAAATCTAATCACATCAGTCTCATACTCAGTAAACTACGGTGGCTTCT
Source organism: Gracilinanus agilis (assembly GCF_016433145.1). Taxonomy (NCBI): domain Eukaryota; kingdom Metazoa; phylum Chordata; class Mammalia; order Didelphimorphia; family Didelphidae; genus Gracilinanus; species Gracilinanus agilis. The sequence goes on along the minus strand of NC_058136.1, from coordinate 18,455,869 downwards.
GATAGCCTCCAGGAGCAAATACAAAATTCTGTTTGGTATTCAAAGCCCTTCATAACCTAGTCCTCTCCTACCTTTCTAGTCTTTTTATACTTTACTCCTCAACATATATTCTTTTTTTTTTAAACCCTTACCTTCCATCTTAGAATCAATACTGTGTATTGGTTTCAAGGCAGAAGAGTGGTAAGGACTAGACAATGGGGGTGAAGTGACTTGCCCAGAGTCATACAGCTAGGGAGTGTCTGAGGTCAGATTCAAACTTGGGACCTCCCATCTCTGGGCCTGGCTCTCAAACCACTGAGCCACCCAGCTGCCACCCCCACCAACATGTGTTCTTAATCCAGTTAGCATTGGCCTGGCTGTTCAAAGAACAAGATACTCCATCTCTGAGCTCCCAACATTCTCTCTGGCTATCCCTCATGCCTGAAACACTCTTCCCTCTTCTGTTCTGACTACTGATCTCTCTGGCTTCCTGGATTTATATGAGATGGTAAAGAATGTTAACTGGATTTTTGGAAGCCCCAATTTTGCCCCAATCCTCTGAGAAATCATCCTGAGGGAAGTCTCAGACTGACCAGTTTCAGACTGAACAATAGACCTTAAAGTACTTAAGGATCCCAGTTTATGTGGGACTAGTAGACATAATCAAAAGTACTCTTTTGGCTTAGAAGTTTCTCCCATTATATTAAAGTCCTCTCCCAGGTGGCCCAGCCCTGGGCTGGACCCTTTCCTTTTGTATCCACTATGAAGCATCAGCTTCTCCCAGTCTTGAACTTCTCATTTCTTTGTAGCCATGGTAAAGCCAATCAATCATACTTCCTAGTCCTTAGTTTCCCCAAAGGGTGGTATATAAGTCCCCAAGTTCTATTGTTCTTTGGATATTCATCTTGCAATGATTCTCACAGAGATACTGTTCCCAGAGTTCCAGAGCTCTTGGCTTTGTGTGGTGCTTGACTATGTATGGCAGCCAAATATTGAGCACTATCTCTTTTCTGAATAAAAGACTGGGTTTTACTGACTTCTTTAGTGGTTCTGTGTTTTTTTCCAGGTTGACAAGAGTGAAGTGAGCTCTCTGGCTTTGGCCTCAATTAAAATCTTGCTTTTTATAATTATAATTATATAATTCCTCAACCTTTTTGAATTCCAATGCTTTCTATCTGTAATTATTTCCTATTTATCAGATACACAGCTTGCTTTGTATACATTCGTTTGCATACTGTCTCCCTAACTAGATTGTAAGCTCCTTCAGAGCAGGGACTATCTTTTGCCTCTTTTGTATCCTTAGCGCTTAGCACAAACTGAACATTTAATAAATCTTTATTGATTAATTGATTGATTGATTGATTCCCCAATTCATAAATTGTCTGAGAACCTTTTATGGCTACTCTCAAGAGAAGAGATCCCAGCTATTAATAAGCAGATGGAAAAATGTTCTAAGTCATTAGTATTTAGAGAAATACATATTAAAATGACTCTGAGGTTTTATTACACACCCATCAGATTGGAAAGGTTGATGAAAAACGAAAATGGCAAATGTTGGAAGGGCTGTGGGAATGCAGACACATTAATTCACCCTTGGTAAATCTGAGAATTGGTCCAATCATTGTCCAACATAATCTGGAACTATAACCAAAAGTTTACTAAACTGTTACCTAGTGATGCCACTTCTAAGATTATGTCCCAAAACAATTAAAAAAGAAAAGGACCCATGTGTACAAAAATATTTATAGACACTCTTTTTGTGGTGGCAAAGAAGTGGAAACAAAGAGTATAATATGGATCCAACCAATCGGGATGGCAATTTGGAACTATGCTCAAAGGGATTTAAAAGACTATCTGCCTTTTGATCCAGCCATAGCACTGCTTAGATTATACCCCAAAGAGATAATAAGGAAAAAGACTTGTACAAAAATATTTATAGCTTCACTCTTTGTAGTGGCAAAAAATTGGAAAATGAGAGAATGTCCTTTGATTGGGGAATGGCTGAGCAAATTGTGGTATCTGTTGGAGATGGAATACTATTGTGCTCAAAGGAATAATAAACTGGAGGAATTCCATGTGAACTGGAATGACCTCCAGGAATTGATGCAGAGTGAAAGAGCAGATCCAGGAGAACATTGTACACAGAGACTGATACACAGTGGTACAAACAAACATAACAGACTTCTCTAGTAGCAGCAATGCAAGGATCCAGAGCAAGGCTAAGGGACTTTTGAGAAAGAAAACTAGCCACATTCAGAGGAAGAACTGTGGGAGGAGAAACACAGAAGAAAAACAACTGCTTGAACACATGGGCTGTTGGGGATATTATTGGGGATGAAGACACTAAATGATAACTCTAGTCCAACTATCAATAATATGGAATTAGGTCTTGATCAATGATACATGTAAAACCCAATGGAATTGTGTGTTGGCTAAGGGGGGTTTGAGGGGTTTGAGGGGGAGGGAAAGAACATGAAATATGTAACTAGGAGAAAATATTCAAAATTTAAAAAATAAAGATCAAAAATGGAAAAAAAAGTATAATATGACCATCAATTGGGGAAAGGCTAAACAAATTACAGCATATGAATGTAAAGAAATTGTATTATGTCATAAGAAATTATGAAGGAAGGGGCAGCTAGGTGGTTCAGTGGATAAAGAGCCAAGCTTGGGATCTAATCTAGCCGCAGACACTTCCTAGCTATGTGACCCTGAGCAAGTCCCTTAGCCACAGTCACCTAGCCCTAATCAACCTGCCTAGAAACTAATATTTAGTACTGATTCTAAGACAGAAGGTGATGTTTAAAAAAAATTATGAAAAGAGATGATTTCAGAGAAACTTAGGAAGATTTATATGAGATGGTAGAGTAAAATGGGCAGAACCAGGAAAACAACTTATATAACAATAGTGATATTGTAAAGACAAACAATTTTGAAAGACTTAAAAATTCTGATCGTCTTCAGACAAAGACCAGAATAAAGTCCTTGGGACCAGAATAAGACATACATTTAGTGAATATGGGCTATTTGGGAATTTGTTTTGCTTGATTGTGTATATCTGTTGAGTTTTTTCTTTCTTTTTCTTTTTCATAGCAGGAGAGGTGGTAGGGGAAAAATAGATTTTTGCTACCTACAAAAAATGGTTTTTAAAAAGACTGGGGTTTCTACCCACACCCCAAGTAATGTAACGAAAGAAGGCCTAGATGGTTTAATTGAATCAGGCAATCAAAAAGTGAACAACTCCTTAATATTTGAGTGCATTAAAATGCTATCATTGGATAACTACAAATGAAGTCACAAAGGAGACCCCTTTTAACTGGCTGAAAGAATCAGAAACACTTCCTGGCCTATGTACAAAGTAATTCAGAGTCATGTGGCCCAATAGCAACCCAACGCATGGATGGAGGAATTCTAGTCAGTGCTGAGAGAATCAGTTAGGGATGTGGGCATGACAGTTCTAGATTCCCAGGCCCTCAGAACAATTCCTAGAACCTCCAGAAAGCAGTCAGCTGCACTCACTATAGAGGTCCAACCTGTGAATAAGACTGGAGCATACTCACCCTCAAAGACATGCTCAGAAGATGAGGAAGGATGTCAAAGTGGAAGTGAGGCATACTGGTAGGGAGCACACCTGGCCGAGGCAACTTACAACTTGAGATAGCAGGGGGCCTCAGTGTCCTTTTTCCTTGGCGGAGTCTTCATGAAAACAGTGACACTGTTGGTGATTGGCAAGTTACTCCACTGCTAGGCTAGGCTGGCTCCTCTCAAGGTGCAACATGGCTAGTTGATGGATGGTTGGTTTCCCTGCCTTTGCTCTTTCCAGGTCGGTCAAGGCTTCTGGGCAGCATTGATCACAGTAGTGCCAGCCTGACCAGAGAAGGTCACAAAGCAGTTAAGATGGCTCTTTCCCTCCCAGCAGAGCCTGGCTGCTCCAGGGCTGATTGTTTAGCCAATCATTGAGCTAGGCTGGACCTGGAGGTTGGGTAGTTCAGGAATGGGCGTTATCTCTTTCCTGGGAGGGACATTCATAGTCTACTAAGACCTTTTCATATGCAGTTGAGCTATTCCTAGGTGTGGAATGCTTGCATTGCTTCCTTTACATCTGAAAGAGTTTCCCCCTTTCCATCTTTTGGTTTTTCCCATTTAAAAAATGCTGTATTAGACAAACATGAACTGGGATGCTCATTAGATTTGTAATAAAACAGAAAGTGGGGACTGCACACAGGAAATGGGAATCTCTATTACAGGTAGCATGCTTTTCTTTTTTAAGTATATGATAAATTCAATGTGTGATTTTAGTTTTTAAATAAATTTTTGCTACCTTTTGTTTTCCCTTTCCCACCCCCTCCCAGAGAGCCATCCTACCTAACAAAGACTTGTTTTATAAAAGAAAGGAAATTTTGTTTTAATCATCAAAACCCATTAAGATATGAGAAAAAAATCTAATCATCTATATAATGTTGTGTACTTGTGAACCCCCATCTAAAAAGGAGTGGAGGGAAGGGGGGGGGGGGGGAAGTGTCTTCACATAGCTCTTCTTTTGGGCCGACCAGAACGTGTAACTTTGCAAAACTGCCCTGCTTGTCCATCATTCCTTCTGAAAGATTCCTTCCGTTCTCTTCTGTGTATTTTAAAGAACATAATTCAATGACTTTTCCTCTCTTTCTTTCTCTCTTTTTTGGCAACCCAATTCCGACTTGCTTCACACTCCCTACTCTTTCTACCCACCAAATAAAGACAAAAGACAAATAAAACCTTTGCAAAACAAATTTGTCCAAAACTGAACTCATTATCTTTTTCCCTGAACTCCTTCCTAACTTCCCTATTATGGTTGAGGGTACTACCATTGTCCCATTCATCTAAGCTCATAACCTGGTATTCTCAACTCCTTGCTCTCTCTCCCCCATCTTCTCTCTATCCAATATATTGTCAAGTGCTATTGTTTCTGCCTTCACATCTTTCCTTCTATCCCCACTCCTCCTCTCCTCTGCCACTGCCAACACTGGTGCATGAATTTATCACCCAATGCCTGGGCTATTGCAATGGCCTCTCTAACACAAGCCTCTCCCTATTCCAGTTCATCCTCTATTCAGCCTTCAAACTGATTTTCCTGAAGTCCAGGTCTGACCAGGTCCTCACCCCCTCCCTAGGAAACTCAGGGGCTCTCTATCACCTCCAGGATCAAAATAAGATTCTCCTGCTACTCACTTTTTTATTCCTTTGCCTTGAATGGCAGGTTTAGCCCCAGCTCTGGCCTTCAATGTTGTCTCAGCTTCCTCTCAAGATAAGGAATTCACTTTTTAGTAGCCTTAGTCTCTGCCCAAAGTAACTTCTGGGGAAACAAGGTTGGTCCCAACTAGATTCTAGTCCATTTTGCTTCAGTCTCCCTGCACACTGGACCTCTACCCCCAGACCCTTCCCTTTGTTTTTTGAGTACTATGGCTGAGTACTTTTTTCAGACTTGAGGAAGAATGGAATGGATGTTTTAAGCAGAGTTTCTGCTATTTAAGGTAGCAGCTGCTCCAGGTATAATGTAGCCCTGCCTTCCTAAACATGCCCCCTCCTCCCCTTTTTTTCTTTTATAAAGATATTTTATTTTACCAATTACATAGGATAACAATTTTCCACCTAAGTTTTCTGAAGTTATATGTTCCAAATTATCTCCCTCCTTCCTCCTCTTTTTCCCCACCACCACCCCCCCTCCTCCCAGAGATGGTAAACAATTTGATCTGGGTTATACATGTATTATTATACATAACATATTTCTACATTATTCATTTTCGTAAGAGAATATTCATAAAACCCAAACCCCAATAAACTAAAGTGAAAAATCTTATGCTTTGATCTGCATTCTGACTCCACCAGTTCTTTCTCTGGAGGTGGAGAGCATTCCTTGTCCTAAGTCCTTCAGAATTGTCCTGGAACATTGTATTGCTGAGAGTAGAGAAGTCTATCACAGTTGATCATTCTACCATATTGCTATTATTGTGTACAATGTTCTCCAGGTTCTGTTTATTTAACTCTGCATCAGTTCATGTAGGCCTTTCCAGCTCTTTCTGAAATCATCATTTCTTACAGCACAGTAATATTCCACCACCAATACACCCCAAAATTTGTTCAGCCATTCCCCAGGTGATGGACGTCCCATCAACTTCCTATTTTTTGCCACCACAAAAAGAGCTGCTATAAATATTTTTGTACAAATAGATCCTTCTCCCCCCTTTTTTTTAAAAACCCTTAGGGATACAGACCTGGTAGCTGTATTACTAGATCAAAGGGTATGCACCGTTTTATAGCCCTTTGGGCATATTTCCAAATTGCCCTCCAGAATGGTTGGATCGATTCACAACTCTACCAGCAATGCATCAGTGTCTCAATTTTGCTACATTTCCTCCAACATTTATCACTTTCCTTTACAGTCCTACTGGCTAATTTGACAGATGTGAGGAGGTACCTCAGAGTTGTTTTGATTTGCATTTCTCTAATCAAGAGTGATTTAGAATGTTTTTAATATAATTATTGATAGCTTTGATTTCTTCATCTGAAAACTGCTGGTTCATATCCTTTGAGCATTTGTCAATTGGGGACTGACTTGTATTCTTATGAATTTGACCTAGTTCTCTATAGATTTGAGAAATTCGACCTTTTTCAGAGAAATTTGTTATAAAAATTTTCCCGTTTGTTTTTCTCTTCTAATCTTGGTTTCATTGGTTTTGTTTGTATAAAATCTTTTAAATTTAATATAATCACAATTATTCATTTTACTTCTTGAAATGCTCTCTATCTCTTGTTTGGTTATAAATTCTTCCCTTCTCCATAGATCTGACAGTTAAACTAACCTACATTCTCCTAATTTATTTATATTATCACTTTTTTATGTCTAAATCATGTTCCCATTTTGATCTTATCTTGGTACAGGGTGTGAGATATTGATCTATATCTAGTTTCTGTCATACTTAAACATGCCCCTCTTAAGTATCTGACTGTGCAGAGTTAAGGTCCACTGTTTATTACCACAGAATTCTGGGAAAGTCAGGGGTAGTATGGACTAGGAGAGATAGCAACAGTAAAAAAGATCCTGTGTGAAGTCCTAGAGGACCATCCTGCAGGTAGATTTGTGGGACCTGCTTGGAATGTGGAGATGGTTGGGAGGGGGTCTGAGATGGCTCTCAGGATTAGTGATCTCCACTGGTAATTCCTAAGGCTATTGTACTGTCTGCCTTCTAGCTTTCTAGTCCCCTGGAGGCACAGCAATTACTCTAAGTGTGGGGAAGAATTCCTTTTGTTTGTTTGTTTTAGAGTTACTGGAGAGTGAAGGAAATGACCAAGCTAGTTGGTGACCAGATAGTGATCTATAGGCCCACTTTTCTCCTCATGCCCCACTGCCAATCACTGATTTTATGTTTTCTTTCTTTCCTTTTTTAAATCCCTCTTCATATTCCACTCTGTTCTGGCTGGAGTTTGTTTTGTTTAGGATTACTCCCTCACCTCTTTCCTCTCCCTAGCCATACCTATTTCCTTGCTGAGTTTAATGTAGTTCTACACTAAAACTCTCTCTCTCTCTCTCTCTCTCTCTCTCTCTCTCTCTCTCTCTCTCTCTCTCTCTCTCTCTCTCTCTCT